>NC_141781.1:17344853-17644853 GCF_054643075.1 Acanthaster planci | reverse complement strand
GTACATATAGGCCTACATGTAGTAAGGTGAAAATGGTTCTCAAAAATTCCAAAGACTCACTAAAAATACCTCCATCATCACCTACTAGCTTCCATAAACACTGATAAATGCCAACGTCAAACGGTTGGGGCTTCAGTGATATTTCAAACTTCAAAATCTGTCAAAATCTGACCGTTTCCGCTTGACACACGCAGAGCACTTAAACTTTTCGCTGCTTGCTCCTTTCTATACCCATGTCATGCATTTTGTAGAGAAGAGGTATGTGTGGTACTGTGTCAAATGCTTTTCAGAAATCCAACTACTGGTAGATCGCATTCACCCATTTTCTTCGTCGTAGCACTTGTTCCAGTTGAAAGACATTCTTATATGTCTGTGTAAAACACTGACTGCCACATTGACCATGCTGATGACTGCACTGGAGAATTCTTTTGCTTTTCGTGTCAATCAAATCTTCTCTTTCCTTCCTCCATGCACAGACATCCTGTCCAACAGGTTTACTTATCTGTACACTATTATTTGTGAACCAGTGATTTTAATGCGGCGTGATGATCAAGGCCTGCATACTTTGTCAATAATGTTTTCATGTTATTTGTTCGCATGTTTTGAAATCTCAGCATTAAGAATTTGGGTATCACAGTACATGTATCATGGAATCATGGTATCATTTTTCACAGATCTCAATTAAAATCTTCACATACCATGCATACTGGTACTGTATGTGTAATAATGTTTTTATAATTTTAAATATAATAGATTCTCTTTGGCGGCATTTTGCATATTGTGGAGGACAAGCAACAGAATTGACGATGGCAGATAATTTATCCAAGTTATCATGGGTGATGTGGATGGTTTTATTGACTCATCTTGCGGAATTTCATCTGTCATCTTCAACAGTAGCTCATCAAATGCAAGGTAAACATGTGCACACCTCATTTATTACTTGTTCAACTGTAATGAAACAAAACATAACGGTATCGAAAATCAAAGTGAAAAAAATGCAGAAACGCAGAGAGTGATGAAAGGGCAACTCGACAAACGTGAAAAACATGGTCATAAACTTATGAGGGAAGTATGCAGGTGTGTGAAAAAAACTAGCGCTGGTCACCAAAATGCTCAATGTGTGAGACAAAGCAAAACAACTACCGGTACTATACAGGCTCGGGACAACAGAAAGAAAGTACTGGTACAAGTAAATTACTGTTGCTCAAAAGCAAGTTATCACAACCTTGAGTTATCTTAATCTCAGAAGACATGAAATGCAGATTTATGATACAGTGGATTCCGGTAATAGTGTTTCTTGATATCCCTAACCCCCTAGGCTCCTGCACTGGATAGCATACTGAACCTCACATAATCCAACAGATACGTACATGTACATGTCTGTATACTTGTACATGTAGGTGACCTGCATGTAGTCACTGTACCAAACCTGATAAACTCCAACAGAATGAGCCCGTTGGAGTTTGAGTGATATGGTATGGATGGGTCTATGGTGTATCTAGGATGAATTGCACTGAACAGTACCAACCTGACAAAATCAAGCATAGTCCAAAAATTGGTACAGCAAGCCAGACACTGCACACAATGAACCCTCTTTGTCCCAACTCACACAGAATCCAACACCATCTCCCTTGGCTTTTCATCCCAAGGCTCACAAAATCCATCAAGAAGTTGGCCCACAGGCAAACATGGTCGCAGTTCAAGAAATACACAGTAGGACTGTGTCTTTTAATTTCTACTTTGAACTGAGATCGCGTTTGCCTGTGAGCCAAGCTACATCAAACACAACATGGTCTATTGCAATCGTGCAATACTGCATGCACTGTGCGCAGTGTACATGTACACTGTACATGTCCGCGTTCTGGCAATGACACCATCCAATCAGCCTTGGAGCGTGAATGGCCAAAAGGGTTTTTTTGTGGGTGGGGAAACGTAGTATCTTTTTATTCATTTGGCATGTTTGGGGTCACAATTAACTGGGTAAACATTAAATTTACGATGTTTCTGAAATGGTTACATATTTATTGTTATTTTAAAATACTTCACGTGAACTAAATGTTTTCTGTTCCTGTTAACCTTTAAGAAAGTTTTGTTCTAATATTGCAAGCATAAGTTTCCATTCTTTGTTGCAGATGTTGCATGCAAAAGAAAATACTTCCCACTTACGACCTCGTATGTCTGTGAGTGTAGTGCTACCTATTGTGATACCATCCAAAGAGTTGAGGACATCCCAGCAAATTCTTTTGTTTGTGTTACCAGCACTAAAGATGAACAAAGGTTTACCAAGTCTCAATATCCCATTGCATCCAAGCCCAACATCACAGGTGATTACACTTTATTAAAAAGTATTGAAAATGTTAGCACAACTTTGTATGTGTACAGTTTGTGGTGGCATCCACTGTGCGTAGAAGGCTCCCCCACCCTCAGAGAAGAGAGTGATGGGAACCATTTCAACTTGGTACCCAACAAACACATGACCATTCATTCCAACAGACGCTCAGCAAGTCAAACATACGTGAAACTGTGCACATATGGTACACCACGTTCCCTACCTAGGGATGTCTTTCTGCGTGAAAGCTGCCACTTTTTGTTCATGCACAGAGTGGAAAGTGTATAATAAAGTTTGGATATGCCATCATTGTGAGCCAGTGTGTGTAATTCATAAATGGATGTTTCCTATTAGTTCAGTATCCAATGTTTTGAAATGCATCAAAACACATAATTGAAAATGAATAGATGAAGTGCATTTTAGTTTAATTCGAATTCTTTTCATTTTTAAGCAGAAATTTGACAAGTCCTTAAATTTCCACAATTGCACCTTGGCAGAAAAATGTTCGTGATAAACTGACGCAGAAGTTTTCTGTTTTTCACAAGGCAGCAGAATCATGATGTTTGTTAGCCAATTGTTTATGAAGAACTGTGTACATATTCTTTATCTACAGACAAACAAATGGTGCTGACTGTAAATTCCTCTGAAGAATATCAGAGAATTGTGGGGTTTGGTGGAGCCTTCACTGACTCAGCAACTATGAACATCTTGAATGTATCAAGCAAGGTTCAAGAAAACCTACTGAGGTCTTACTACTCTGTGGAAGGTTAGGGAGACTTAAAACAACCACCTTATTATGTGTAAGATGTTCTTAAACCCCTGGATTCACAAACCGTAAGACCTAAAAGACACTGCAGATTGTGAAGGAACTCCTGCAATGGTATCTTCTTGTGAATCAGTTCTCCACATACCGGTAGAAAAGGACAGTTAACGCTATTTTTGTTCCACAGAAAAAGATTAGAACAACATCATTAAATCTGTGAGCACTGTTTTAATTTGGGTTTCCCTTTGTGATTAAATCTTGCAGTAAAAAGCAGTCTGTATGGAATCAATCTAATTCCTCAATATCCAAAATGCACTCTTCAATTCTGTAATTTATGTCTGTTTAAGGAATTGAGTACACCACTGGTCGCATTCCTATGGCCAGCTGTGACTTCTCACTTCGTGAATACTCGTACGATGCTGTCCCCAATGATTTTGCTCTGCACAACTTTTCTCTAGCAGAGGAAGATACTAAATTCAAGGTAATCTAATCAGTTAATGTAGAAACAATGAAAGGCCCAAGGAATGAAACAATGTGCCAGTCCTTTGTTTGTAGAACACACACTAAAATGTTTGACACACAAAGCCAAGATTTAATAAATTTGATGTTATTTTACTAATCTGTACAACTTCTTGTTAATTTGAAAACAAGGGGGGGCTAGTTTCAGCTTAGTGACTGTTTAATTTGTACCATGTTTGGCATATGTTTGTTCTGAATATGTTCAAATGTTTTATCTTTTGGTTTGAATTACCTAAATGATAAAGCAGCAGATTTGTGCACTGTGTGTCAGACCTTTTCCCTTTTTACTCCACTACATGAACATTGAATGCACATGGTTAAAAAGAAGCCCATTCCAAATCAGTTTGTGACCTAATTGCTCAGAACATCAGTAACTTACAATATTAATGTGGTGCTAAATGTGTGAGAATTTGACAATTTCTGTCTTATACAGAACTCTGTCAGTTTTCTTCACATTTAACTCAGTTGGTTGATTAGGTTGCTCTGAGAATCATACTGTACACATTAGTTTTGATGTACATGTTGTAAACATGGTAAAAAGGTTAGTATTTCTGCCTTTACCCAGATTCCTGTTATTCTGCGTTCCTTAGCCATGGCTAAGAGAGAGGTGAAGCTATTTGCAGCTCCTTGGTCAGCACCTGCCTGGATGAAAACAAATGGCAAAATGAATGGGAAAGGTCAGCTAAAGGGCAAGGCTGGTGATAAGTACCACAAGACCTGGGCTAACTACTTTGTCAGGTAAAGTCTTTCTGGCTTCCTGGTGCCAATTTTAGTCATCACTTTGAGGACTGCTGTTGAGAGCACTTATTGAATGGATGCTATATGCACATCATGAGCAGATCAAATACAGGTATATGGGTCTTTCTTTTAATATGGGGGCCACTGTGTATTTCAGGGACATCACAATTATCATGACCATTTAAAACAAGACCAGTTTCACTTTCCCATTTAATTTTCACATGCATTTGTCAATTAATGTGTGTTGACAACAGTAAATTCATTTACATTAAAAAATGTTGATTAATACAATAATTGCAGGGGAAAAACCTCACCGTTTCTCACTGTTTTTTCAGTCTTCTGAGTGACATTTTTGATGACCTGTTTCATAGACATTTCATACCACAGGCAAAACAAATAAATCGTTTATTTTCTAACTAAGCTTTCAACAGAAAGGTAAATTATGATATCAGATCTCCAAATGAAATTCATTTTAATTGGGAATACAGGTGCCGTCATAATCTGATATAACAACGTAACATTTCGTTCCTCCAGTTGTTACGAAGTGAAAAACATTTTTGGCTGTTAAAAAAAAATTCATTGCGATTCATTTTGAAAACCTAAAATATCAACTCCAAATACCCCCAAAATATCTCCTACTAACTTGTATCTGAGATTCCAAACATTTCTGAAGATATCCCTGGCAGAGTGGCAATTCTTGTCAAAAAATATTTTGGTTACTCTTGAAATCGTTATGTTGTAAACAAAAAATTTTGTGCAACTTACGTTTGCCCGAGTTGGGATCATATTGCAAGCCTGCATGTGCTGTCACGTGATCATCACATGACAAAGACATGCCAAGTTCCCGCCATTCCTTCATCATTGAGAAATTTTGATCGAAATTTTCGTTACTCGCACGTTATGCTGTGACAAAAAGTTACAGGGTGTGTGTTTCTTTGCAAGACATGAAGGCAAAATTTACCTGACATATTTGCCGAAAGAAGGAGCATGGTAGCCTCTTAAAACTCACAAATAAAAGTGAGCATATAGAAGAAAGGTAACATTTTTCTCTTTGAATCGGAAACGCTTGTCGTCGAGGTGGAAGTCGCTATTTTTTTCATTCTGTCAGTTTACCTGTATGCTAATGTCTGTTAACGATGTCATGAAGTTTTTGGCATAAATGCTTTGTGACATCAAACTTTCTTTGCATTCCACTTGCATAAAAATGTGAACCGGCATCTAAGTACATGTATCTCTGCAACTCTGAATTCTTTGAAATTTTCTTCATTATGCAGTAAAGACAGCAGTTATGTTTTTAACTTTCAAGTAGGCCAGTGGGTGCGTGACAAGTTTATATACATGTACGCGACTACGCGTTCAGTCATGACAGTCCAACCTCGTTAATAACAGCACTTTAAATACAAGATTCTCCTTTTAACAAGAATTCTTTTTTATGCCCCAGTCCATAGTTTTTCTACATTTTCATTATAAAAGGTTTCTTTTTTTATTCACAAATGTTGAATCCACTGTAATATGTGCAATGTTTGGTGACAATTGTAATGCTTTATGACATCAAAATTGCTTCGCATTAATTCCCATTCATTGGAAATATGGACAGGTTGTAGAGTATATTTGTATCCCTAATTTATTTGAGATCTCTATTCATTGACTGGAAACATGAAATGTTGTTGCCATTGTTACAACAAAATTGAATGCAGTTCCCAGTGTAAATTAATGTTTGTATTGTGACAATTTTCCAACGTGTAACTGATAAACCGGTTTCTCTGTTACACATGAAATGAGTCATAAAGCTCTTTAAACCAAAAACTTCCAAACACTTAATGTTTCTGGCAAAGGTGCACAAGCTAAATGGCATGCATACATGTACCTATGAGCTGTGCTATATATTTGCTATTTAAGCATCTTTGAGTTAAACCAAACAAAACTTTCCAAACTAATTCAAAAAATAGCCCAAAAGTGAATTTTTGGGGAAAATGTTTGCCCATTTTTATGCTGCCTGAAACCCTATCTAGAAAAAAACAACTTGTGATGAGAATATACAGTGTATGGTATGTACACAAAACAAAATTGGCAACAGTTGAAAAGAAACCGTTACGAACCAAAAATGACATGCATAGAACCATCATATTTGGTTTCCCTGTTACACGTCAAATAATATGCTGCACCTCTGGACAAACTGAGTCTGTACATGCCAAGTACATGTAGTTATTCAAACCAAAAATCATTTGCATTTATTGCATGAATGCATTATCAATTACATATCAACAAGTTTTGAATTTTGTAGACAATTTTGAAATTTTGACCACCATGCCACACATTTGGCTCCCTATTTAAAAGAAAGACCCCACGTACATGTACATAGACACAATTGCTGATTTGACCTTCAGGGTTCTGGTATGCATACTTACCTGTATGAATACTTGCAACGTGCTAACAAGGGAGTTACCTTTGCCATAAAGTTTTCATGTAATCAGTGTAATCCAAGCAGTTCACAAGGAGGGGTCTTAACTTTTCCTTCAACCAAATGTAGTCCTTTGATGTGAGAATTTAGTCTATTTGCACCTCACTTTCTTCAGAAACATCAGATTGTCCGATGTGATTAAAATTTGAATGTTTTTATTTGGTTCCATCAATAAACTCTTGAAAATGATTTGTATGCATGCCTGAGATGAAGCCGAGGCCATAGAGACAAAGCTGAGATTGGATAAGGCTTGCCGTATCCTGGCAGCTGCAGTTTGGAGAAAAATCATTGTTACTAAAGATAAGAAGTAATTGCTTTAGAAGAGTTTGATACAAGTGTCCTTTTGAGACAAATGTTCTTGAACAGGTACATGTGCATGTGAAACAGGTTTCCCCTTCTGCCCTCCAAAACCTTAGCCAAACAGTCGTCAATCCTTCAAATGGATGGTTCATAATAAAGTGACTACTTTCCTTACCAAGTCACGTGTCTGGACTTTTCACTGAAGAGTTATCTTGTCCATAATTTATCGTCATTATTAAGAGGACCTGCACTTGACAAACTTTCTCCATCTCATTGCTTCCTGCTTTCATAAACTTGCATCATGGTTGGCTTATTGGCTTCTCGTCATCATACCGGTAGTTATTATGTCTTCCATGTTTGGAAGTCTTCTTTTATTATTTTGCTTGGAGAAGAAAAAGAGTAACATGTAAGTAGAGGAGTGTAGTCGGTCATCTGTAAAGGTATTCAGTACAGAAAATCAATGGCACATTCATCATTCTTGAAATAAGCGGTTATAACAAATTCTGAAATGTGTGTGCTCACAGTCAACATCACTTACATGACTTAGGCTGAAGTTGATCAGAAAGGTACAACCAAACTTTACTGAGTCATCTGCAATTTGAAATTCCTTGTAGGTTTCTGGATGAGTACAAGAAGCATAACCTGAGCATGTGGGGCGTATCTGTGGAGAATGAACCCTCCGCAGGAGGCACTGATAACAAATGGCAGGCTATGTACTACAATCCAGAGATGGAGAAAGATTTTATCAAGATGGACCTTGGACCAGCTCTACATCAGGCTGGCTATGGCAATGTCAAGTTGATGATACTAGATGATCAGAGACTTTTTGTTCCAGATTTTGTTAAACAGGTACATGTGGATAAATAATTAGTAAATGCAAACTCACTATGGACAGAAATTCCTGATATCAATGAAATAATATGCCCAATGAGATTGTGTGCTTTTGATTTCCCATGGTTCTCTTTCCAGTTGTTGAATTAGTAAGTAAACCTGTGCTTCTTAAATTCTGTAGACTAAGTATAAAGACTTGAACATATTGAACTGTATGGAAACTTGGAATCCGGATGCCCGTTATTCTCAGTTTAAAATTTCTTTTATGTTATAAGTCATGGATTTTTTTTTCTTTTTGGCCCATTTGAAAAGTTTTAAATGAGTTAACAATTCAGTTTGAATGTTGATTTGTCAAAATACCCCAAAAACTAAATGCACAAAGTTTTAAATGACTTTGTTTTTAGAACTACCCATTTTCCGAAAAGAGATAGTCACATATAGCTGCCAACTACCTTCACTGGTAGATAATACAACTAGTTCAAGTTCAAGTCTTACTGACACACAGACATAGTAACTGGGATTTATCCTCCTCTCTGTGGTCCAAGTTCCAGCTGTGAATTGCAATTGTTGCCAAATTTACAAACTTCAGCTGTCAAATCCCGAGCAATCGGCAAGTATTTAGCACTACGCAAGCACATTTTAGTGAAAGCTGTTGCTGTTACTTCACATTTTCCACCTGGAACCCTGAGATCAATTAATTCATGGACTGAGTACATGTCTGTACATACTTTGAGATAAATCCCAGCAATGCATGTGTACACACAAGGAAAACTGCACTGTCTCTTTATGAACCATCTATTCTGGCTATTTTGAAAAGGCATGGTCTTCAATCTCAGGCACACGTTGCTGTTCCCATAGAAACTAGGGCCCACTTTAATTTGTGCATACGCTATTGGAATACCAAGCTGGGCTATTCAACTTGTCAGTTTCCCTTGTTTACTTCTGTATCACCAGCAAACGTTTTGTAGTTGAACTTGTTTGTGAGTTACCTACATGTGTGTATCTTTGTTTCTCCCACACAGGTGTTATCCGATGCAGAAGCTGCTAAGTATGTGTCAGGAATAGCTGTTCATTGGTACTTTGACTTCTTTTTTGACTTTGCGTCTCGCTTGACTGCGACTCACAACATGTTTCCAGACATGTTTCTGCTTGCTACTGAAGCCAGCAATGGTTACTTGCCTGATTCTCCAGCTGTTGTTTTAGGCAGTTGGGAGAGAGGAGAAGCATACAGTCATGACATCATACAGGTAGGTACATGTACATGTATGCTTGTCATGTTAACCTAGAACACGTTTTTGTGTATTTGTCTGCGATGATGTCAAGTCTTCTGCTCCTCCATGCTTGCTTGGAGATGAAGCCCAAGTGTTCCAAAGCTTGTTGAACAACTTTTGGGAGTTGCAGTGTGAGTGCCTTGACACATACATGCCTAGTTTTTCTGGGTTCAGTTTCTGCCATATTCAGGGGTTTAGATAATTTTCTTCAAGCCATGAGTACAATCCCCACTGCCTTGCTCATTGTAGAGTATAGTAATCTTATACCCTCCGTATTGTTTAGTATTGTACTGTCCTTCTCCATGACAGGGAGAGTACTGTCCTCCCTAATATTAAAAAGTTCAAATCTCCATCCTTGACCCAGGTCCTGATCTTTGCTATTTAATGAAATTTATATGGAAATCACAAACATACAATGTACAGTATGTTTGTTCAGCAGTTGGGTTGTTGATGCGCTGCCATTTATGGTACAAAAGTATTGTGAGCCCAAATTCCAACAACCCAATAATTTGGGACACAGAGGCCAGGATGGGGTGGAATGGACTTCAATAGAACGTGAGTGTGAGTGTCCTTACAATCGAAAGAAAAGAAAACCCTCTACGCAAAATATGAAAACAAAATGACGATGCAAGGAAAAAGTAAAGAACCACAAAACTGTAAGTGCTTTATGTTACATTTCAACAGTTCATCATTTATGGACCAGGCTATATTGAAATATTATGTTCAAGTCAAGGACATTAATTCGATCATATTCTCAAAAAGAAACAAAATGAATCTTCACTGTTCAAATAACTAGTTCACATACTGCATCAGTTTCAAGACAATAAAACACCAATTGAAACAAATGAAGTCTTTAGTGGGTGGTTTACCCAGTCCAGGTAAAGAAATCTGGAACAAGTTCAGTGTAGTATATAAAGTATATAAAGTAAAAAGTATATAAAGTAAAAGAGTACTACTGAAAGATCGGACATACCCCATTCAGTCTCTTGGAATAGACACTGGATGGCGGGTCAGCTTGCCCAGCTAGCCCAAAGGTCAAGGTGCCTCTCTAACCTGGTTGTGCCAACCTATCACAAGTTCAAGAGGCCTCTATGAGGATCCTATAAGTACATGTATAATAAACTACTTGAGTAAAAGGTCTATGATTGCCACCATGAATCAACTCCTAATTGATTTCCCCCACCTGTTAAACTAAAGTGTCAGTACATCCATATGAAATCATGACAGTTGGTACTTATAACATAGAATGTAACCAGCTTAAGATAACCGTTTGAGCACTAGAAAATCTGCACAAGAGCAACCATTTCTAGAGTGCAGGGATATTTTGCAATTCTCATGTATATTCTTGAGCTAAACCCTGACCCCATTCAATCACTTCAAACCAAACCAAATACTCACAAATGCTTTTGGCATGTCCAAATAGAATTTATACTTCCATCTTCACTTGAAAAGGATGTGGAATACACTAACAAATCATATAAATGCTTGAACAAAACCTAAATTTTGAACAAGAAACTACTTTCATTGAATCGTCCCTCAATTCACAAAACACATTCTAAACACAAAATAATCAGTTTTTTTATAACACTATAGATGCAAAGTCGTATACCCCTAATACTTCAACTAAAAAATCCCAAAACAATGCGTTCAGTCAAAAATATAAAGATAATATAATTACTTGTAGTGTTGTTAAACAAGATGCAAGAACCATCCCTTCCGATAAGTTAATAAAAGATAGTTAAATGTGTATTTACCTTGTGAAGTTATAAACTTGAATATAAACTACACGTAGCAGTAAAATTCAGCATCAGAGCAAAGAAGTTGAAGGCACAGACTTTAGAGCAAGTGTGTCCCACTAGGCAGTCCTCCATCTTTACTGGACAGGTAGTCACCTCAAGCCCCCCATCTTAGTGACACCTGACCAGGTAATTGACCCAAATGAACAAGAGGAACTGAGCAAAATTATCAGATCCGGGAATCCTGTGACCTTGCACTGAGGTTGGTTTGAGAATTTCTGCAGAAAGTATGCTAGCTATCTCAAACCTTGTAATTTAATAGAAGCGAAGATGATATTTCATGTACATGTACTAATAAATGTGGTTACACATTTCACAATCGATACATGTAATTGATATTGATACTCAACTACAAGGATTAAAGGAAAACAGAAAAGAAAAACATCTGTACAAAACAAGGGGCCTTCCATCACCCCATTACAGTATACAAGTATTCAATATAAAGAAGCAAAGAAAATCTGAGAGTATTTTACTCGGTCTTTAGAAGCTGAAGAATCATTAACACTGGATGATTAGGCCATTTGCAATTACTTTTGCAATGTACAGTGACTTGTTATATCTTTAACCTCTACTACATGTATATAGGACTTGAATAACTGGGTCACAGGATGGACTGACTGGAATCTAGCTCTGAATATGCAAGGAGGACCTAACTGGGCCAAGAATGAAGTTGACAGCCCCATCATAGTGGATGCAGACAATGATGTCTTCTACAAACAGCCAATGTTTTATCACCTTGGTCATTTCAGGTGGGTGAGCTGTACCAGAACTCCAAATAGTGTTATCTTTTAGAACTTTTGGGGATGTAATCCGCTCCATGTGGGCACAACAGGTTGTGAGCTTTTACATATCAGCAACAGCACTGATGATCAGCATGACCAATTACGGTTGGAATATACATGGTCTTCTCATGTGCAGTAGGTGCCCAAATGAAACAGTTCCTACCGACCAATCTTTTCTTTGCCAGTGAGGAGGTGCTTCAAGTTGGATGGATTATTGACAGACATCATTGGCTCATTACACTCTCTGGTTTATGATAAAAAGCAGTTACATGTATCTAGTATGACAGAGGCCATACCTGGTTGCATTTCCAGACCTAGAGGTTTATTCTTTTCCAGGCATTTTGAATTTGAGTGAGTAGATTTTTTTCATATCGGGATATTGAATGGTATATTATGGCTCAGGCTTTGTTTACGATTGTGATTTGACAAACATTTATTATTGTCGAGAATATGATGTCATGAGTAGGTTTGGTGTAAACAAAGAAGGGGTAACTACATGTATGCCACCTCTGGTATCAAAAAGACAAGATTTGTCACAACTTTGATAAGGAAGCAAGTGTGAATACACCATAGACTAACTCTCTTTCGCGACAAGAGTTCTTGATATTTCAAAGTGTGCTTTGTTCATCTTCAATAGGTGTTAATGACTAGGTGTCATGCAGTGTTGGGCTGTGCTACATCGGCATGCATGTACATGTATACTGTAGCTCAAGGGAAGTAATTTACAGTGTTTTTCCTTTGCTTTTTTAGCAAGTTCATTCCCCCAGGTTCTGTGCATATTGGAATGACCAAGTCAAAGGACAACGACCTTGAGAGTATTGCCTTTAAAATCCCTGATGGTAATACACTCGCAGCAGTCATTTTAAATAGGTAGGTTTTTATCTCATCTTAATATCATCAAACGTTAGACTTCAGTACTGGAACCATATTTTCCCTGCATGCATATAAAATGAGACAGGTTGTCAGGATTCCTCAAACTCTGCCACAAAGGTGAAAAAAGCCTTACAGACTACATGTGCTTGTTATCACCCTGCTTAATTGCAGAGGTCTACTTGAAATGTACATGCAGTTGTGTGTGTCTTCAATACTAAAAGTGCATGTGGACAAGCGATTAAATGGTTGTCATGGAACACATTAGACAACACTGTAAGCAGGTATTTCTGTCAAAATACCATGCCAGTTCAAACACCAAGAGATTGGTTGTTTTGTAAAGTTAAGCATTTGCTCAAATAGTCTTTTTTATACATATAACTGCTTAGCATGGCCCAAAATGATGAAACTTGAAATTGTAGCTGCTTGACGCTGACTGATATGCAATTATTTTGGACTTCATTGATGTCAACAGGTTTGATGAAACTAAAAATCTCAGCATCTATGATGCATCTGTTGGTTACATCAATGCCCAAGTGCCAGCACGCTCCATCCAGACATACTTATGGACATCAGGAAAGTCATCCTAGTTGGTTTCTGCTCAAACCACCAACCCAGGCTGTACAAATCAGTATTTGAACAAAGTGCCTAATTGAAGCAGGTTAGAGTGTGTGATGATGTTGGTGCAGTTCCCTGAGATTTTTGAGCTTGCAGATATAGGTACATACTTCCAGTTAATGTCAGGTTTTCTTGCCCAAAAAAGCTGCTGGGTCCGTATCGTGATATGTTGTTGAAAAGGAAAAGCATGTAAGATCACTCAAATGACTTTCAGATGGATCGCTTTGATACTGTGTTACCCATAGGATGACTGTTAGTCATTTGTATGCATGGCAAAACAAAATGAAGTTCCAGTACAGAAAACAACTCACCTCTGGTTACCCACATTGGCATATCAGCGTGCATGTGCGACAAACCTTCCTGAAAAAGTCACCCAAGCCACACCCACTGCATGTACCCATACAAAAGGCTGTGCAACTCTAAGATATTGTCCTAGTGTTTTTTTCAGCAACGCCTGCAGTCCATATCGCTGTGTTCTAGATTAAGAATGGTGGAGATCGCCAAATCATGACAGAGAACTGTAAGTTCAAGCCATGTTCCTGGCAAATCTCCTGGTCCCTCCAAGTCTGATTGGCCCTCCAAACATGATATTTCCACCATACCAACCAAGTCTCATCTTGCCAGGTTCAGCGGTTGGAAATTCCTTGGGGCTGAGCCTGCGACTAGTCACAAGCAGACCTGTTCCCTGACAAATCCCGCACACCTTCAGTAGCCTCCAGGAGCACGTGGAAGCAGCGGAATCCGACATCCATGTTCTTACAGGGCGATGGGGCCTGGCACTCAAAACCACGCAGTTAAGTAAACGTCCAGCAAGCCCTACCTGGTCACAGAGGCCCGGGGCACCACCACCTACATTTTCGGCATATTTAAGCCACAAAATGTCAGCAACGTGGTCACATTCCCAGCCATTTGTTGCAGGGTAGACGCAGCAGTTTCACCCTCGTTCTTGGAACACCACTTGTGGATCTGTTTGCATCTCATCTCAACCACCACTTTCCAACCTTTTGCTCACGACACACTCATTCCAAGGCTTGGAAAGCAGACGCACTCAGCTTTGACTGGATGGGAAGTCACACCTACCCTTCTCACCAATTTCCCTCTTGCATTGAATACTAGCAAAAATAGAGACAGAAGTATCCAGAGTTATTCTCATCACCCCATTTTGGCCTTGGAAGCCTTGGTTACCTCACCTCCTGGACCAGCTTGTTCATTCTCCAGTCAGACTCCCCATTCACCAAGACCTTCTGACTTAATCCAGGTCTCAAATTGTACATCTGGATCCAGCCTCTCTTCATCTCTGTGCTTGGATGCTGTCAAAATCTCCTTCAGAGCAGCTAGCCTTTCGGAAGAAGCCACTGCCTTGGCGGCAAAAAGCAGGAATTCTCCAGACGAACTTACGATAATCTACTTCTCCACTTCACCAAGAGGTGCAAGGAGAGTGCTATCGATGCCCATTCTGCATCTGTAACTTCCATTGGGGATTGTCTTCCTCACCTCTTTAACTCCCGTCTTCATATCTCCACAATCAAGGGTTACAGATCGGCCATTGGTGCCATTCATCAAGAGTTCCATGATAAATCAACCATATCCTCAAGTACGGCCATGTTTATAGAACTCCCCTACCAAGAAACTCATCCCATCGTGGGACCTAGGTACCATCCTATCATTACTTTCCAAGCCTCCTTTTGAACCGGCAGGGGCTGCTTCTGTGCATCAACTCACCATAAAAACAGTATTTCTGGTGGCTACCGCAACAGCTTGATGCAGAAGTGAACTCCATGCCTTGTCCAATGAACCAAGCCACATTCGCTGGGAACCTGGTGGTGTACATGTATGTCTCTTTCCACACATAGAGTTTCTAACCAAGAATCAGTCACCTGATTTCTCTCCCCCAGATATCTTTGTACCTAGCCTGACAGCATTTTCATCAGTGGAGGAAGAGAAATGGTGGTGCCCCTTACAAGTCCTTAAGTATTACATGTACATTACTCGTACTCAGCCATTGCGAGGCAACATCAAGCAGTTATTCATCACATCCATCCAGCCACATCATCCAGCCTCTGTGACCACCATCACCCGATAGATATCGGCAGCAATTATAAGTCCTCGCGATAATCGAGGATTGAAATCTAAGGCCCAGATGACATGCAGCAAATCAACATCTTGGGCCCACCTGCCTGGCGTTTCTGTTTCAGATGTAATAAAAGCTGCCTGCTGCAAGAATCCAACCACCTTCAAACAAAGGGTCTCATGGGCAGGACAGTCCTCCAAGAGGTTGGCCGATCAGCAACTTGCAAAGCCCCAAAAAGCTGCCGTTCCTCACAACTAGATAGGCAGCACCCGGGTATGTCTGAACAACCTTTTTCCTATTTCAATAGGTTTAATTTAGACCCTTGGTGCCCTACATGTCCCTTCCCTCCCAACTCTTTATCTGACGATAAACTCTGCAGATGTAGGTAAACAGAGGTGAGATATCCAAAGGGATTTTCCATTTTAGTAAGAAAACACTCACCTTTGTTTAGCATCCCTCCTAGTTCAACACCCACCCCCCCAAAAAAGGCAATTTAAAAAAACATCTGGGACAAATCTCAGTGTTACACAGCTTTTTGTATGGGGACATGCAGTGGGCGCGGAGGGTGTGGCTTGGGCAACTTTTTAAGTGAGATTTTGTCGCGCATGAGCTGATATGCAAATGTAGATAAACAGAGATTAGTGTTTTATTACCAGAATGTAAAATCCCTTTGAAATTTGGGAAGACAAAACTTAAGACGTTGGCAGGATGTATATACAAAACATGTATTTTATAATGTGTCACCAGTGCTCAAAATGACAAGGCAGTATTAAGTAGAGAAAATTGACAAAATTAAGGGTTTTAGAAAGAGGTTCTAGGATTACACCTTCAATATTCTACATGTATGTCATAAACATACTAACCGTGATACAAATTTCAGTTTTCCCCCAAACCCCCTTTGACACTAGTTTGTCCTATTGTACTGCTAATTTTATATTTGCATTTTTTTGTGTTGTGATGTGTATTTGTTATTGTAATGCCAAATAAAATAATAATAATAATTAACTTATTGTTTTGGGAGGATTTGGGGTGGTAATAGGAAATGTCTTGAATGGTCAAAATCCCAACTAATCTCATCTAATCTACAGAAGTATTTTACATCTCCAACAGTGTACAAAGAGGACAGCAGTATGCACTAGACTGTTCATTATACATGTACCTCATCTGTTGTAGGTTTTTTAAATTTGTTTCTGTCGATGCTCTCTAGATTGAAATTCGCAAATTTAATAGTCATTTTCAAAGAGCAGCTGAAGTGTCACGTGTATTGTGTCAAGTCATTTTGCCATAACAAATGAGCAGATATTTCCTTCTCATAGAAATTGTGTTCTGTTCTTTTTTTTACCGTGTTGTAACTTTTTTAGTCTCAATGAAACTTAAGATACAGTAAGAACAAATGCAATAAATTGTAGCTGCAAGTTAAAAACTGCTTGAGTGCAAGCAGTATTGAATATACAGTGATCTAAACCTATGCAAAGATTCTTATAAAATTAAGCCGGCTATTTGATGTTTAAAGATGTTTATTTTGTATTATTTTAATTTTAGTTTTATTTCACAAAGCAACTTGTTTCCATCTTACACTCGTGCTTTTGCATTTATTTTGCACAGAAAAGTTGCTATGTGTATCATTCAAGGCCTGTTGATGATGTCCTACTCATAAGGCAAGCATAATGAATAGCACTATGAAATACATGTGCCTTCCCTTCACAGTGCTTGTATGACATTCAATTCGTTTTACCTTTGTTTCAGGCTGCTTTTTATGTTTTTTTTAATTTGTGTTTGGTGGAGGGGGGTGCCTTGGGCTTGAACAGTGGCATATCTAGCTTCTGGAGGGGGAATTCAATAGCAGATGCACTTTTGGGCTCATTCAACATGATAAGGGGGGATATAGGTGATTTATTTAACAATAAATAGCTCGATTGATTTCTTTCCTGCCCACCTATGAAGTAATCTCAATCCAATAAAAAATGAAAAAAATAATAAAAGATAAGAAAAAAATGACCCTCCCCCAGCTGGATATGGCACTAGGCTTGAATAATCCAGGTAGCAAACATCAAGCCATGTATGCACCCTTCATGCTTAGCTTACACTTGTATTAATCCTCACTATCATAATTACTGGTTTCATCTTAATGTTTCATATTTAATAAAACATTTCTTTGGCTGGAAAAGTGAGCTATTAGTAAGTCTTCAGGCCTCGGTGAAGTGACAATAATGGAATCTGTGGCTGGTGTGAGTCTTCAGATGCACAAGAGTCGGGCATTTTGTGCTGAAAATATTGGCTATTACACAATTGAATATACTGTATACACCCATAGTTGGTGTGTAACTCTTGAAGAATGGTTTGTGTGTTTGATATGCATAATTGTCTTTATTATGATTTTTCAAAGAGTACATTTAAGTACACTTGGTTGCCATTGTTTGTGATGATCATTATTAATGGCCAACCAATTTCAAGTTAGCGAAAATGTGAATCAATGAGACTTGGTTCAACAGGTGTTTGGCTATACAAATTGGTGTAGTGTATCGTTTTCATTTTTGATCGACAGTGACAATAAGAATAGCAATTTTGGACATTTTTTGATTAAAAGTATTGCAACCAACCACTTTGTATGGGCAGCCAAGGTTTGTAGAAAGTTCACTCATGGTAATAGGAGTGTCAGTGGCATAGCCAGCATGTTGTGCCAGGGGGAGGGATTCAAATACAAATGCACTATTGGGTTCATTCAACATGATGAAGGGGAGAGAAAACTATAGCCTATTTGTTTGATAAATAGATATACCGATTAGTGTCTTTGCTACTCACCTAGAAAGTATTCTCAGTTGAAAAAATATATTAAAAAATTGAAGAAACAAAAGGAATCCATCAGCATGGTGGCCAGCACCTGTGCTGGTATTCTGGCCAGCACCTGTGCTGCTATTCTGGCCAGCACCTGTGCTGGTATTCTGGCCAGCACCTGTGCTGCTATTCTGGCCAGCACCTGTGATGGTTGTAACAGGGCCAGCACCTGTTCTGATATACTGGCCAGGCCCCACATGTATGCTGTTATACCATGGAGGAAGGACAATGAAGGAGTTACAAACTCTGACACAAAGTGCTTGATGATCATCGCTACCCAGTCAGACGAACTACATCATTGCAATTAATTACAACTTATCGCAGTGACAAAAAAGAAAGAAAAAATATCTCACATTAGATTTTCTTTTGCCATTGTGAATAATTTTTTTTAAGATTTTGATGCATTTTTCCATTATCCATGCAATATTTGCAATTTTATTTTGTCAGTCCAAAACATCAGTTTTCAAAGTCTTAATTTGTACAAATTTGGCTGAGACTGGCCAACAACATGTTAATCACCACAAGACAGTTAAGTTCACAAAAAACAAAATGGGCTGTTTCATCACAAGGAGTGATCTATGAGATCTCATAAAATACCTTTTTGTGTAAATTCCGGTGCACAGCCTAATAAAAGCAATTGCACATGCATTAAATTTGATGTTGTTGGATCATATCAAGCACCAACGATGGCATGAATATTCAACTTCAATTTTCTTTTCTTCATGACTGCTTCACTGAAAGTGAGTCATGACCTTCATACATTTGGAGATGAATTGAAAGCATTTATATTAATGTATGGGGGCAGTCTGAATGCTGTTCAAAGTACATGTTGGATGCACTGAGGAATATTTATATTTTTTTCTTTATTCATGAGTTTATTAAGTGTCAATGAAGTTGAATATTAAAACTTGGGTTGAATATGCATTTACTCTCAATTGCTTTTTGTAATACCTACTTGTTTTTGGTAATGGTCCATGTTGGTGCTTGCTTTCATTATGAACGTGGAGATGCTGCAAACAGTTTTGCAGAAATCTTACTAGCAGCTAGAGACACCAAGGGTGCTGAGATGTTTTACACAGCCTTTTTCATGAAAAAAATTGAAACCATGAAAATTGTTTTCCTGATTCATGCAATTTCAGGCATCTTTGACCATATTTCAAAACTGTTCTCTGTTTTATGGCTTCACTCCAAATTTAACCAAGCTTTGGGAGTGTGTTTTGAAATGAGACTCATCTGCACAACTGTGGCATACAAGTACATGGTGTGGACCTCCAAACAAATGTTCATGTTGTCATTCTCTCTGAGAGCAGCTTGGGGGTCAGGGATGTTCAGCCTGCCATTTCTTAGAGTACTTCTTATATAGGTCCCCAAAACAAAACCTTTCCTTTCTTTGGACAGGCATGGACTGATTCAGTGTGCATTTTAAAGCTATTTTATTAGGTGACCCTGCTCAAATGGTCCTAATTAATCCATGTCAAATGAAGGCAGGGATCATTCGTACCAACTGAAACTCACATTCATGATTGTCAGTATGGAACCTTTTATTTTCTGATCAACTAACTGTCCATAACACCAACTAAACAACTGGTTCATGTCTACTTTAAATTCGATGACTATCCCCACACTCTATAGTTAAAAGTCTTTACAAGTGTCATGGCTCCTATATTTTTTGTTTCATGTGTGGCATTTTCTGTCAGAAACAGAAGATTCTGGGAAGCCAGTCAGCAGATGTGTTTAAATTAACCTCCTGAGACAAATGCTGACCTAAAAGTTTAAAAAGTATTATTTCGACATATTTTAGATTGCAAATTTGTAAAAGCTGAACATTTCCTAAGTTGTTAGGTTTTTCTCTGACTGTTTCAAGCTCTACCCAGAAGTGTCTGGCTTTGACAGAGCATGTCACATATAGGAACTATTAGTGGTTAAATTAAGATACTGAGCCCTAGATCATGTTGTAAGTACCTTTGAGATTATTGGCTGTTGGTTATGAATAGTCCCTGCAGAACACATGCGGAATCACAAGCCACAATTATTATTCCAAAGCTGGATGCAATGAATAGCTGTAATCTGGTACGTGTATAAGGCAAACCCCTTGTGATATCAAACTGCTATAATCTGGTACAGTGTACATGTACATGGCAAACCCTTGTGATATGAAACTGCTATCACTTGTAATAATAAAGTTCAACATTAAATCATAATAAATCACGCATTCTGTTTTGAAACCATGCAGACTTCAGTCAGAACTTTCAAACATTACAGCATGCCCTATAAAAGGAGATGTACTGCTGTCAATACCTCTGTAAGAAACAAAGTAACAAGAGCCAAGTGACAGGATCAAGAGTCATCACTTCTCCCTCTCCATTCTCACTTTCTATTCCATTTTGTGACCAGCACACCATTTGAATGGCTTTTAACTCGAGACCAAATCCCTTTTTGACTGGCTTGAAATCAACTGGTAATGAGACTTCATGACAAATACACCAGCAAATGTGACCCACAGTTCCGTGTACTATCCCTGACTATAGTGCCACAACATACATCTCCAAATACACTTTATCTCATCTATGCCGGTAACAGCTAACTTGACCGGAGATTTCTTTTTGTTCAGAATTTATGTTGGTTTCCATGGAAAGCCGCCCCCATTGAAATTAAACATGTAAAGAAGAATCACAACAGTTGTGCATGTACAAACACATTTCATTTTGCAAATCTCATGAAGTGCAAAAACCACATACAGGTATACAGTTTAAAAAGTTACTAAGCCACAAATTCCAATGCTAAAAATACACCGTTTTATGAATTATTATTTTTCTTGATTTTGGCAAATGTTAGGGCACCAATGCCCAGCATATAACATCTCCATCTTCACTTGTCTTTGTCCAGAAGTCTCCTCTATAGCAGTGTGTCTTCACACATTGTATTCTTGATACACTCTTTGCACATTCCCATATATGTTCCCGACACATGAACAATTACACAATGGAGTTTCAAATAGTGTCTAGTAACGGGAGATTCCTAACCTGCTTCATTTCTGTTATTGCTGTTTACCATACAGTGTTAGAGCATCAGACAACCACCTTAACAATTGTCCTCCCTAAATGCACTGCATTTTGAAAATGTATGACATGCCAGTGGAACGCATGATCATGAAACCCCAAATCCATGATCCAGCAAGAGAGCACCATCAAACAATACGTTTCAAACTGTTTAGTCAAATCAGGATACATATTCAATTCATATTCCTGGCAATTTCTTTGCTCAAAATTGCTTGTGCGTCATTCAAGTGGTTAAATACATATTCACCAACCTTCCTGTCATTACATTTTAGATGTGTTTAGAACTTTCAGCTTGCAGAAATCACACATCTCCACACGGCTACTTCTGACCACAGCAAAACTTCAGTACTATTTTAGTGCCATTCTAAAGAACCAAGGGCAAGTAAGGTGAACCAGAGGGTGCTAATGACTACCAACTATTACAAACCTCCATGTACAAAGTACATTCTACATAATCAATCTTATGCTGTTCTGTATTCTAAAGCAGGGTTGAGAAACTTCAATGTCATTCTACTTTTGCTTTGGATGTCAGGTCTTTTCATACTGACAAATACTTTGTTACCCTATCCATTTTTACCCAATGAATCACACCTCTTGTCTTGACTTGCAGGTTAAATGCAAAGCCTAATTTGTTCACATTTACACAAGCAATATTCATAAGTACATGTATCTTACAAATACAGGTACTGCATAGTGTACAGGTATGCTGGCGGTGTACAACGCTTAAGGTCATTGTGTTGAGACACAGATTATGAACATTATTGCTTAACTCAAGATATCATTCTCAGTCTCTGCTACTGCTTTGTAACATCTTATTGACACAATGGGCATGGAATGTCTTCAGTGAACTACAAATGTTAATTCATATTTTAAATAAGTTCACTTCTTTAAATGCTTCTATGACTTAAGACATCAAAGATGAACTGAACATCAAATATTACTCTGTAGAAGAATCAATACAAACTCAATGGTGTACTGCCCTAGATACATTTGCTTAAATATTGGCTTTACAGTTTCAAAAATAAGATCAGGCTACCTGCCAAGTTTATTTCAATTTCATTACATCTAACATAGCATTCCACAAATGTACAACTGATTTCCCCTGAACATACTTTAAACATCATTTGAATAAAACTAACATAAACACCTTCATACAAATAAAATCCAACTTAAGATGACTGAATTAATTTCTCTTTGTAAAAATCTGATTACTGTAACAAAACATTTTCAACAACTTCAGAGATATAAAATCTGCTGGCTGAATGTATACATCAGCTTTTAATCAGGATTGATCAGCTGAACAGATATAAACACCTGCAGTTACAAATATCCCAGGCTATTATAGAAATCAGTGAGTACATTCGCTTTGTATTAACATCCATTCAAGAGAAATTTCCTAAGTAACCGAGAAAGTCCTTACCACCTAATCATTAAAAAGCACCTCTAAGGAAAACATGTTTTCTCTGATTTGTATCTGTTCAAATCAATATGGAAGCATCCAAATCCAATGCAATGTCATTTGTCTTCAGAGCTCAACTATAACAAGCTCAAAAAGGTTTGTTTCTGTAGCCATTGTTTGGCACGCACAAGGGTTTAACCACTATGAACAGGGCAAGGGTTCCCCTCATTTTCCCCCGAATGATGCAATCTACAATCAGAATTCGCATCTTGGCATGAACAGAAAAAAAGCCCTTTTAAGCTTGTTTTAGTTCAACTCTGAAGACAAATGACACTGTGTTTGATTTGGATGCTTCCATCATATTGATTTGAACAGATACGATGTAAAAGCAGAGAAAACATATGTTTTCCTTCAAGGAGCTCTTCAATGTACTGATTACCAATTGCAGCATCCAATCTGAGTGGTCTGCAGAAACCTCAAGTTTAATACAACTATTAAGAGAGGATAATGATAATGATAGAAGGGTAGGGCACTCCATGGCCTATAAAAATGGAACCACCTTATCCCAATGAAACACAATCTAGAGGTATACTCTCAAATACTATTATCCAACCTCCTCCACTGGGTTACAGTTAACTATCATAAACTTAGTAATACTTCAACTACAAACAGTCTGCAATAAAAACTGAATACAGTGAACAACATCACTCTGCTGCTACCGTCTTTACTGTAGTTCCTTTTATTAGTTAAACCTGATTTTGACAATTTGTTTTGTGCGACCACAAGCAGACTGTGCATTAATGGGTAGATAGCATCCTACAATGTACATATCCAGCACAAACGTTAACATTGTTATGTGAGGCAATATTATCCATCTAGTGGGCTTTATGGCCAGTCATTTCGTAGACTTAAGGAAAACAACTACACTACAATGGTGCATCCATCTACATGCATTTCATAAAGTGTAACTTTACCCTGTGAGGTTGGAAAACAATCTACAGTGCTCTTGATAACAAGCCACTTCCATTACTCTTTAAAAAGTCTGTCAATTCATCACAAAATTAGAAATCAACAGTTTAATCAACTGTACAGATTTACACATACATGTAGATGACACACTTCTTTCACAGATGTTAGAATTGTGTAAGGTCATTCAAACTGAGTTCTTGACTGTGTTAATTTTCTAAAAGATTAAATGCAAAATGAGTTGAATCAAGTACAATATACTTGGATTTTAAATTAAAGGAAATCAGAATTCTCCATCATACAAAAGCAAAGTTCCTTTGTGCTCATAAGGATTTTAGGACAACAAACTCAATAATAAAGAATTCCTTGTCTTTGCATGACGTGACTGTAACTCTGTGCTTTCCAATCATTATCTTGATTCCATCTCTTCAGCAAATAATGAAGTAGCCATTACAGACGTATTCTGCCTCTCAAGATGCCTAGGTCAACACAGCAGCTTGAGACATCTCACACAGTGAAGGTGATTTATTCATAAAACGAATCTATTAGTTCAGCATACTGTTTGGTGACCACTGGTCGTTTCAGCTTCAGAGTTGGACCTGGGGATTGATGTCAAAACCAAAAATACATGTACTTCTCAAACTGAAAGGAACCATGTAAAAAAAGTATTATACAAAAATCCTCAAAACTGCACCATTGTGTTTCTGTTAACCCCTTCGCGCTGGGACACGGATAGAGCCGCCGTAAAAATTGAGATCCTCAGCCCGCTTTTCAGCTATTATTCCCAGCCCACGCTCGAGTGAACACGGTGAAAAAAGCCAGACCCTGGCTCTTGTATATATGGTCATTGGTCTTTGTGCGTAGCCCAGAAATGAAAAGACCAGCTTCACAACAGTACCCCCTTTGAAAAGAGGCAACGGGAACGTGGAAGCTTGAGTAGAGCCGCATGCCACCGAACAATCAGCCTTTTCACTGTATAAATCCCAGCGTGCAGAGCAAGCAGGGCCACAAACCGAGAATTTGCGGTTTGGCAGGTGACCTTCGTGGCCAAGTGAGGCTGGAATTCCTGGAGTCGGCTTTTGGGAAGAAATTCCCATCGTCAAGGGGTTAACTTTATTTTCAATTTTTGTTTTGTTATATTCATCTGTACTTTGGGGCCTAATATGAATTTTTTAATTTATAAGCAAAACTTTGATGTAATCAAAGACACTGAACCTCAATGTTGCATTGATTTGTGCACAAAAAATTGCTAGATTTTTTCATACTTCACTATTGAAGATTTCCATATCCTTTGGCCATTTATTGTTGTATAAGTGTATGACAATAAGCCAGCAATCAACCTTTTTCTCAGAAATATTTTCAAAGAACACATTTGGGGTTCAGCATACATTGTATGTAAAAGTTGAGCCATGTCTTTCTGGATTATATCACATCTAACAGCACCCTCACCTGTCTGGAGTAACTACGTCAATTTTCAGTATTTTTGTACACTTTACAGTTCACTTAACTACAAACAGAATTCAGGTTTCAGATACTCAAGAAAAGTTTAAACCTGCACAAAACGTGATGGCTCCTTAACCACTACCAGCCGGGGACTCCGAAATCGGAGCCGTATGGTTTATATGTGTGGCCGGGGTCTCCGACCTCGGAAAAAGGAAACAGGGCCCTGTAACAAAAGACCGTACTCCGAACAAAAGACCAGGCTGCTGGGCATTACCGGCATTTTTCACTCTCAAAAGTGGTGATAATCCAGCGTTATTTTGAAACCGTATACCAGGGTTTCAGGCATTTAGAGCAAGCGGATTACCACCGGGGACAAAAGCTCTCCACCACCACAGCGATGAGCCACACAGCACCGCTGCATGCTAATCTGGCCCCTATTGAAAAGAGGTCAGCAGTGCACTGAGCCAGGTTCGTAAACAAAAGACAGTTGTATAACACCGCACAATCTGGGCTCTGTTTACAAGGCTGCAGGCCTGGCTGAAATATTCAGGCGTCAATGAAGGTCACCTGTCAACTTAGAGTAGTACCTAAAGATTACTCCGTGCGGCTATAAACGACTGTTAAATGGAATGATGAATTGTTGAAGGATTTTGAAAAACGGAAAAAATGATAGTCATGCTGGCCCAGCATCATCAATGTTGAAAAATGCCCCGGCTCGAAGTGGTTAAACTACTCATGAATCAACATCCTCGGCCTGTATTAGAGGGAGTTTTGGTGAACCAAGTTTCAACTATGAACTTACCAAGTTCACCTCCAGCTACAGTGAAATCTTTCTTGACAACTTTCCATTTCTGTACCATCTGTGCTCTGGAGGTAGCTTGTTTATTGTATGCGTCTACACCTTTCTGTATGCTCTGTTGGATCTTCTCATCTGCTTCAGCCTCACTGACTGTCTTTGCTGTACTACCTAGTTTCTCACAGATAGACAGAGCCTCAGCATTTAATTCCTCTGTTGGTTCTTGAGTTTCCTCATCCATTTCCACCTGCAAATATCATGTGTTCCAGATTAATCTTATGTGACATATACTGAGGAGTCAGCTCAGCAGCCATACAGGTCTGTCATTCTGTGTCAAAATACAGCAAGTTTGTTGTTCTGGAAGTCATGAGTTTAGTTTTCAACAACTGGGACCTAAACAAAGATAGTCACAAGTTACTTGAGCCACTTTTATGGCACGTCTATAAAGGAATTCTGCATAACATAAATCAACAGGAATCCTCAACGTTTTCCCCCAGTGGACAATTTACTTGATGTCCATTTTCAGCAGAATGTCAAAGTGAGCGACACAGAGCTCAGATTGCTCTTTCTACCGTCAACCAAAGCAGAATTACTTCAAAAATTATTTTCAGATTTATGTTGTGGGATCCAACTGGAAGTTTATCCATGCAAGCTTTGCATAGCAAACTGTAGATGTATGTCTTGGTGTTTCTATAGCACATGCTTTGCTACAGAGTGTCTGTCAATCTCATGTCTGACAGAGAGCCCATTTGTTTGGCAGTTACAGTGCAATTATTTTGATCCATTCCCATGGTGCAAATCACAACAAATTACATCTTTTTGACATGTTGATAGAACTGCAATCATTGTTTACTGCAATGTGGGAAATGGCTTATTGAAAATGAAATTCCAATGGAATTTAAATCACAAAGAATCAGTTCAGTTTTCCAAAACCTGCACTTCAGCAATTTTCTCTCAGTCAGTACCAACTCAGACTTGTGCAGTATACTGATCACAAAAACATCACAAGCAGCAAATCCTAACCAGAAATCTCCAAATACTGGTAAAAATGAATGACTACCTTGAAAGTTACAAGAAGTGACAAGAACTTGCGTCGGTCACCAATCACCATGCAGTTATTGAGAATAGGCGTTTCATTCAAGATGGTGTCCTCAATGGGTACTGGTGGAACATTCTCCCCACCTGCTGTGATAATGAGCTCTGCACAAACAAAAATCTGACTCTTACTTGTATTTCCTGAGAAGTATTACTTACAGTTCAATTTCTCACATTAACCCTCCTATGCCGTAGTCACTCTTTGGGTCATTTAGTTAACACCTCAAGGAAGCACAGCTGTGTCATGTTGTGCACTGCACTAACAGTCCCTCACAGGAATATCAGATTGCACTTTTGTGCTGCCCAACAACTGTGCTTCACTGTTTCATGTGCATAATTGTGCAGTAAACCGAATGCATTGAAGAAAACTGCACAAAAGACCCTGGGTCATTTTGTGCTGGCAATCTACTGTGTACACACTGAACCTGTGCATGTTTGAGTTCCATATAGAAACTACATGTACATGCTGACCAGTGACTGTGGGCATTTGTGCACATTTGTGCTGTAAAACCAAAGGAGGGTTAATGGACTCCTGTCTACACACATCACACTATAAGGCCACTTCACACTTGGTGAAAAGGCAAAAATGAATGCAAAGTTGTGATGTCAGATCAGAATTCACACTGCAAATTCACAAAAGTTGAACATGTTTCTGCTCATACAAATTTGGCTGCAAAAGTTGAGTGACATCCAATTAGCTTTGGTTTTGAACTGACCGGAGTATGAACCAGCCTTTAGACAGTATGGCCATTACATTGTAAAGGACTAACGAAGCAGTTGTAGAATATTTGGGAGGCAATACATCTTGATGGAAGAAGGAGGAGTGGTGGTCAGGACCCTCCTTGCTCCCAACGCTTCCTCATTATAACTGATAGTTATACTCAATCATTATGTTTCACACAAGTAAGTCTGTGACTTTCCGACACAATGTAACAAATGTTGACTGCTCTGATATGAGATCCATTTTTTACTCCCTAAAAGGCGTACATCAACCTCCAATCGTACAAAAACTTCCACATTCCACATCACAGCAGTTAACAAATCTTCAAAGCTTCTTTAATACTGCAGCATACCTTTGATTCTGCCAGTGATGTACAAGAATCCCTTGTCATCCACATATCCCAGATCACCAGAGTGTAACCAACCTTCCTCATCTGTAGTCTCTTTTGTCTTCTCTTCCATATTTAGGTAGCCCATGAATACATGGCGGCCATGGTAACACACCTATCAACAATTATCAATTTCTTGTGTCATTTTTTTTCATATGAATTTTGGGTCCCTATTAACCATCAAGTCTTGTATGCAATGTTTGGATCACAGACACAAACAGTGTTTCAATGAAGTCAAGGCACCTGACTAGAGGTAGGTAGCTTCATCATAACTCTTTTCACTTGTGTAGACGTCACGGACAGAGGGCTGATGGCATGGTCCCATAAGCCTAAAGAAATACCTGTTCCTGTGATTCTGTTTTACATTATGTAAATTTTACACAGTTACTACTAAAAGCTGAGGGCAGGGCTTTGATGAAGACTTGAAAACTAGAAACAGATGAGTGATTAAAATTAGTTTAAACAATTTACAGTAGACACAATGCTATCCATCCTTTCAAGTTTGGGGTGTGTTCTATGCCCAGTTAGTAAACCAAAACTCCATAGAATCTAGAGCTGCAGTTCTACATGTTACATGTACCTCTCCAATTCCATCCTGATCAGGTTCATGTATCTTGGTCTTTGCTCCTTTGAGGCAATGCCCAGCACTTCCCATCTTGTAGCAGTCAGGAACAGATATAGTGTGAGGTCCTGCATGGGCAAAGAAAAAGCATGACATCATCCAAGCATTTTGTAAGACTCAGATCACTGCTAAATGTTTCAGAGAAGAGATGCTGGTGTACACAGTGTGAGCCAAGTGAACAATGCAGAGAACGGTAGGCAGGACGAAAGACCTGCAGATTGTGGAATACACAGTGGTACCAAGGGTCTTTACAAAGGATACTGCATGTATGTCAATAGGACAGTGCTACCTGCATGGGTTTTTTTTTGTCAAATCTCACCTATGTCTTTGCCTAACTTTATCCCCCCTAACTCAACAGAAAGTCTTGCTCTGGCTAACAGAACATCCAACTACTTGATACTGATTCACAGATGGACATAGTTTCACTTACATGTAGTTCAAATATTCCACACCTACATGTACCTGTACAAGTAGATTCCAATGTTAGAAATAATGCCCCAAACACAAACACGAGGTGGGAAAACTCCCTTTATATTTGTAATGATCTACAGGTATATCAACATTATTACACCCCACACATATTCATGATTGAGGGCCCCATTCTCACCGGTTCATTTGCCATCACAAGTGGTTATTTATGCTTATCAGGCAAAATAAACAGTCCAGCAATATCAACAAAAATGCAGAACTTTTTTTGTGTACAAACTGAAGTAGCATTGAGGCTTTTCTCCTGAAATAACATCACAGTTTTGCTCAAAAATATGGAAATACTCATTGCCATAACAACCAAAAAGGTACCCTTTGAAATAGTCAAAACAAAAGTTAACAATAAGTTTAACCCAGAAAAAAAAAGAGTTTTTGTTTGAATGGTTATGTTAAAACAAATTGATCACAGCTACCCTTTCACCCTAACCTCTAGGCCTTTTTGCTTGGCACCATCCTCCACCCTCCAAAATCTCCCAATTGTCCATGAAAAAAAATTGCATTCATCCTCAATCCTCTAAAATCCTTTATTTCTTGAATATGCTCCTTTGAGGGGTGCCCACTGCCTCAACCTTTCAAAATCCTCCTATAATTCCTGTCATTATGTCGAGGCAGTGCGACTGGTATCTTGGAGCAGTATGGAGGATTTCATTTGTAGGCATGGTGGAGCATAAATGCATCCTTTGCAATCAGCCACATAATTTTACGTCTTCCTCAATCCTCCCAAATCCTTCAAACCATCCAAAGGATTTGGAGGATTGAGGAGGGTCAGGGATAAAAAGCCTTTTAAAACTATCTGTGTCAATAAAAACATGCTAAACACTGGTCCATGTACCTGAGCTTTCACTCATTCCATATATGTCATAGATAGGGATATTGAGACTCAGGAAGTAGTTGAGTGTGTCTGTTGCTATCGGTGCACCAGCAGAGAAGGTCAAGAAACACCGATCCAATCCCAGAGCATGACGAACCTGAAAGCACAACATTCTGGTCACAGAAATAAAGCCATTTACATCCTTCAGAGAGAATGAGCCAGGTTGGTGTTCAGAAAGGCAAAGGTCGTTCCAGAACAAAGAATACAAACTCAAACTTGATCAGCACATGTGAGTTAGCATGTACAGCCATGCTGATAGCACCAACCTCACATGTGCACATGACCTCCAAGTTCTAACATGTTTCATTATGAAGGGCATATACTGTTGAAATACTGACCTGGCTCATTACATAAGAGCTAGTGTTTTCTTCTGTCTATCCCCATCCTTTATCATTGTGTGTACAGCACTATATTCAAATGTGTGACAGTGTAACTGAATTAGAGTTGATAACACAATATGGATAACAGTGCTTTGGTTCTTGTACATGTATATCTCATCTTGAGTCTATCCTCCCAATGAGTATACATGTAAACAGGTGTCAGTAAAGACTAGAGAATAGAGTGCACTGATCTCTCTGCATAAAATTGATCTCTGATCCTGATTGTAAAGCACCTTAGAGCCTTAAGGAATAAGGCACTATATGAGTGTTAATAATAATGGTAATAGTAGTAATGGATTGAAACCATGAAGCACTTGAAGACATTGCCCAATAATAAAAAGGCAGCATATTATGAATAAATAATGTCTGATATTATGTCGACTACTAAGATCATTCACAATTTCTCATTCAAATACATGTACATCAAACGGTACCTTCTTGAAAACCATCAGGTTAGCCAACGTCCATCCCCATGGCAAAGGCCGCCTGGTAGCAAAAACAAAGAATTCAGTTTTAATGTAAGAATACCCTTTTTTGCAAAATGAAGGTTCTTTAACAATATGCAGTTACAGGGTTCAACTCTACATGATGTTGATCCCTGACTTTTTGAAATCTGAACAAAGCAGAAAAAGTTGCCTTGATAGTGAAAGCCCAAGCTATGCTCCTGGCCAAGTCCAACAGCCAATGGTTTTTGTACCATGTGGAAGGAGCATGCTTCATGAATATAAAAAATAATGAAAAAAAAAAAAGCATGAAATGTCCAAGCATTTCTGATGAACATGACATAAACACCGGAAAGAAAGAAAAAATGGTGAGGTAACAAACTATCACTTTATATGAAGACACTTCAAACAATTAGCAGACAAATTACATGTAAATACCATTCTAAAAAAATTTGCATAAATACTTAACATGCATCCCCTTACCATGAAGAACTATAACATGTATGCCACATTTACACCACATGATTCAACAGTTCATGGCTATTGTGGGCACATCTGACATCTGCTTGTACATGTGTACTGCATAATTCTAGTACCCTGATAAAATGGATCCTTGGCCCATACACCGTAGCAGCACAGTTTGGATGGCGGTTTTGTGTAATGATACAGTAGCTTGTGAAAGTAATGACATTTAAATGCTTCTGATAACTTCACAGCTCCAAACCTAAGAATTGCTAAGAATGTTATTGGAGGTAATGAAATTAGGAGTTGTATGACGTATGCTGAGTAAACACTAGAGACAATTAAACCCTGCAGGTTATAATTACCCTCATTACTTTCTTTTTCACTTGCTCCACTATTTGGCTCCACAATTTTGACGGTACATGTGTCAGAAATGGAGGTGATGATTTCTTCATAATCTTCATGATCTTTCTGAGGTGTTACAGGTACTTGTTTGGGAGAGTAAATTTGTGGGCATTTTGTACACCTCTGGGAAAAATTATACGAATGTTATATCCAAAGAAGACCTTTCTATGGACACAAAAGTCCTCTTTTGGGACGAGCCATTAGTCCCATGAACCCTTCTCCTGTTTACCTTTAAGGCTACATGTATTATGATTATGCCTAGTTTTCAACCATGTGTTTGGCTGACTTTGTTTGCGAGGGAAAACCTGCTTTTTTGGTGGTACCCTAGGGGAACCATGTTTTGTACAACATAACATTAACATTCTGCAATCAATTCAATCTTGTCGGCATAGATTTCTAAGACTATACGTTTTTAAAAGTGTACATGATGTCACTACTGAAGCATTTACCCAAAGGACTTACCTAAAACGAGTCAAGTAAAAGTAATTATGTTATGAATCCCTGTGTGAGGTTAACAATGTAAACATACATGTACATACAGGACCTGTATACTTGTCTACAGGTCTATCTAGCAATCTTAAATCCCCAAATCTAGGGAAATCCTTGGGTTAATGACAAAAGGTACATGTACAATTGTACATGTACCGTATATGGAGTTTATTTTTGTAACTTTGATGTTCAAAGGTTTCTGAAGTGAAATCGCAGACACAAATGAGAGAACATAAACAGAAGGTTGGGCCATTCCATTCAGTGGATTGTATCTTCACCACAATGAGGAGTTGAGATTTGAACAAGGTCACATACAACTAGGGTAGGATGATTCAACCGAAATGCGCATGTCTAACCAGTGTTTGCATTCCTTCAAATTTGGCATGCAGAACAATTACCTAGTTTTGTGTAGCAGTGTTTTATCACAAGCAATTGCACGAAATCACTGAATATAGAACAAAGGAATACAATAAAGCAAACATCACAATCTCCAACAATGGTCTTTCAAATCATATTCAGAACAAACAAATCAAGCTTTTCTAATCATGTCCTAATCAGAGATGTCAGTGGATTTCGAACCAGCCAGCCAACACGGGCAAGCTCGGTGGTCGAGTGGTTAAGATGTCTGCACTAGTAAGCAGGAGGTCGTGGGTTTGAGTCCCACCCGAGTACGCTTGTGGTTTTTTCACAAGCCTTCGGGGGCATACACTGAGCATACAGTGTTAAAATACACGTTGGGCAGGGCAAAAATTCAAAATAAATTCACATCTCCCCGGCGCAAATCCATCCTTGAAATGTCAGTGGATTCTCAGTCTAAGGGCTAGAAAATTGTGAAAGCTGGTAAAGTAGGCATAAAGTACCTGAAAATATGGGTAAAAATACCTGCACACAGGAGCTGACTAAAACTGGCTGCACATAATGAACACCAATGGCAAAAAACACCCGAGTATCCTTCCCCATTTTTCTGAGAAACTACATTGTACTGTCGAAGGAATCTACATGTTGCTTTTATTTTGCAAGAAAAAGTGTAAATGCTTGTGTTGGATTTCTTGTGTGGCTTGCGATGATTTCCTGATGAGAGGTACGTGTACCATATGTACATTAAAATTTGGCAGCACACGATGCACTATGCTGTACATGTGCATTGATCTTCTGTAACTTAGCATAAGTCACATTAGTCCAAAACGAAACATCCCTCTCTGTTTTTTAAAATTCTGTACGTGTATCAGTTGAACTTGTTTTTCATACTTCCATTAATTAAATTTACATTTGCACCACTTTCAACTTCTATTAGACACATTCAGCAGTCAAAACTTTACGTAATGTCCGACTGTGATCAATGAAACAATGTCCGCATGTTGTTAGTCCGTCATTGTACCAGTACTCTACATGCTACCTGCACACCATGGAGCATTGCTTGCAAAATGCATGAGAGTAAATGTTTCTCTACTTTGGGTATCTTAAGTGTGCACAAGTTGCATGGGAACCAATGAAGTCTGCTCCTCACAGACTGGATTTCTGCATATTGTGTATTTCAAAGGACAATGTGCCCAGCAGTATGTGTAAATCAAATTGTTTCATGCATCTACCAGTATGTCAGCATGGAGATTGGAAAAAGCCCTGTGTACATGTACATTTCTTTTGCTTCGTACAAAGTGCAGTTTATTTTACAAAGTGAATAGCCTTTGGTTGATATTGTGTTGCAAAATGCGATGCGATGGGAAAGTGAACACTGTAGACAACTGACATTTTTGTCAATATTGGTGCATTTACTGAAGGTCCTAATAGGCGCAGCTTGATAAAGGTGTAGACTGCAAACCAATGTGATCCATTCAAAATGAATAACGCATGAAAATAATCAAAATAAAACAAAATATCATGCCATTATCACGACTATCCTCTGGACAATACAATTGCTGTAGGAGCTCAGCAAAAACTGAATTAAAATTTGCATGCAATAACACACATAAACCTTTCAAAAAAGTAAGAGTTATGGACACGTTTAATGTGTAACCCAAGAACAGCAAATGGATAAATACCTGATTGCTCCCCATATATATTGCCACCAGCTCAGCTGATTATACTCCAATGCACTGGCATGTCAATGAGCGGCAACATATTAAAAGAGACATTATTACAAGCAATCCACTTTAATATGCCTTCTCAGACAGGTGTAAGAAATTGTGACCAATCCTGTTTTGTTGGTCACTAATATTACTGCAAACACGGAAGCTGTTATTTTGAAAAAATACTGCAATGCTGTTGACTCATTTGTGCGGTGACTGTTTCCACATACATGTACATGTCAAGGCAGGGGCCACAAAATTGGAGGGCAAAATACAAAGAATGCCAGTGACAAAAAGAAATCCTTGCAGTCTTGGCAAACCAGCCCAGGAGGAAATGGAAGCTATGATGGTAAGATGAGCCTGATTACGAGGACCAGAAACTTACCCCTTGGCAGAAAGACTGAGAGATCAAAGCAAGTTGATCTATCAGGATCTATCAAAATGATCAAAACACTACGGGACTCACTACACTACACATAAGCAACACAGCACGGTGTCCTTCTTTAATCACAGAATTCCAAATATTCCACATTATTCCAATTACAGTGTATTTCCATGAAAATTTCAGGGAATGCAGTATTGGGTCTGCCAGTTGAAATGAAGGGCAAACCCTGACAAACATTTAAAAATGCTTCAGAGGACAAGGAATGAAGAGAATCGATGGAGAACAATTCAATTACAAGCATAACCTCATTAAGTTCCAAGGAATCATTCCAACGCACATGTATGGACAGAAATGTATTTTTAAATCCAGATGAATATGCAAAACTGTAGGATCATAAACCTTCCCATTTAAGGGTAAACAACTCAAATGGATTCAAGGACAGTCACGGTCCATGTCACAAATAAGGCATATTTATTTAAATGCATGTACATGAACGATAATGAATAACAGTCATTCCATTAATATCCTCTTGAGATACATGTACATGAGGAGAGGACTCCATCTTTTTACAATGTGGAGTAACCAAGTGACATGACAAAAACCTGGCTTGTGTTATGTGTAATTGACGATATTCTGCTATCATTTCCCCTTCTCTTCACTGACCATCTTGACCTCATGACTCACCGTTTCTCCAGAGCGATGTTTCCTCTCAGTCCAATGTCTTTAGCCCAATCAGATATTTTCTTCTTAAAACCAGAATTGTTGGCACCAATGGACTTCAACTTTTCTTGTATCTTCTCCCATACTCTAGGAACTCCAATAAACCCTGTAGGACGGACTTCTCTGAGTGTGTTTACTAAGGTACCCTACAGATTAAACAACAAATATAAATGCTGTGATTAAAGAGTTACCAAAACATAGCCAAAATCTACAAATACATACTGGCACATTGTACAGCAGGCATGTATGACACACACAGGTTTGGGGTTGGAAGGGACATTAGTAGTATTTCCCCAGTGTTAAACAAACTTGACTGCACTGTTTATCATTTGAATGTCTTAATTCTGAGACTGAGACCAAGACTGAGACCAGAAGTTTAAGAGGAACCGAGACCTTTAAGAGGGATTGAGACCAAGATGGTTCAAGACCAAGACCGAGATCGCCAAGTGCACTAAATGTCAATTGAAATAAAAAAATTCAAAGCAAACACAAAGTACATGTAATTGATTGAAAATGTGACAAGTACATGTAAATGCTGCATATTGCTGGTCTCAGCATGAGATCAGATATAATAAAGGAGACTGAGACCAAGACCAAGAACGCACCTATCGAGACCGAGACCAAGACCAGTCTCAAGACCTACAATACTGCTTATAACCTATTCAGCATCAGCATGAGAGGCTTCATCTCAAGGGAAACCACTGGCACTGTGTATTACTGATTCAATTTTTATTGATACAAGACTGGAAGTTTCTGACTGAAAATGAATCCACTTACTACTAGAGTGCATTTGAAGGTTTCAAAGTCATGACCAAAAATAACATCACCGCGACAGCAGTCACTGCTACTGTGACAGCAACTTAGGGCTCATCCATTTGTCATCATTTTCAAAACAAAGTGTACTCTTATTCCTGCCTCCCTCCCCTTCTAAAAGAGTACAAAATGAATACCAAAAAATGATGATTTCTTTTTGGTGCGTAAGGACCCATTCTAATTCACAATGTACGGCTGTTAAAGTGCAGTAGACGACCAGAGAATAGTGGCAGGAGGAAAAACACTGTCCATGACAGGCCTCCACATTCACAGTTTTCTGATTGCCTGGGACAAATTTCCTTTTTCAGTTTGGGCAATTAAAAATATGAGAACAGGTACTTTTTTCTTACAATAAAAGTGTCCGTTTTTTGTGTCCAAGAATAGCGGTCAGAAAATGTACCTTGATTTGATTTGTTTTCCTCTTCACAAAAACTTATAAAAAGTGGTAAAAACTGTACAGTTACAATGAATTTTTGCATTGTTACGTACATGTACATGTGCAAACTTGCGTGTATGAATGCACACTGTGCATTTAGCAGGGCACCTTTCCACACAAGGGAAAATGCGTACATAAATAAACTGTAAAATACACCTGTGTCTGGGTACCAACCTCATACATGTACATGTACAACGCACGGCGTAGCAGAGCTTTGGGGGTGCTCGAAAACTGTTTCACGTGACAGTGACCTCAACGTTAGTGAATTTTGCCTGGTACTTATATGACATCGGGCAAAATCCTCGAGTGGTTAAGAAACAGCCATTGCCCGAACTTGTATGAATGATGTATCAGAGTCCTGTGCACTCTCTGCACACATGCAATAGTTGGGGGGGTGACAGTTGGCCGGTCCATGATAATCGTCATTTTGAACATGTTTCTAATAAAGTACGCAACCAATTCAACCTCCCCCCCGTAAGCTTTGTACTCTCGTGAAAATGATGACAAAAATGGATGACCCCTTACTGCATGGGTTCCTCCGCCGTCACCTTTTGTGTCCCATGCTAGTAAGCCATGACAAAAATCTCAGAGCACCCAATATAAAACAAGCATTTCAAGATTTTTTTCCAGCAAGTATTCACTACATATCACTCTGGTGGAATATCCAATTCAAACAGTCGGCCCAAATGTTCACTATTCCACTGACTGTGTACTGTGGACTGAGCTAAGGTATAGAGTAGTCCAAATGTGTGATAATGGAAATTACACATACATGTATGTAACCACAACCAAACCCTTTGACTGGATTGAAAATTCAACAACTCATAAGGGGTGCCTTTACAAATTACACAATATATGCTATGTTTAAAGATATCTGTAATGAGACTGGCATGTAAAGGGTAAGACTAACAGACCAATGACCAATGCCTTGTTTACAACATTTAGTGTGGGTTTGACTTTTTCCAACTTACCGACATTTAGAGACACTGTACCAGTGTGTGCATAAACATACTTTTATTTCCGTTACGACAACTCAATCCAAACATTAGCATGCCAGAGACATATATCTGAATCACCTTGAGTGCGTCAGGTTGGGCAAAGTAGACTGCTCCGCTGGTGACCAAAGGTATGTAGATATCAAAGAGTTGTGCAGCAACATGACTGAGAGGTAGATAGCTCACAACTATCTCACAACCTTGCTTCAAATGAGCTGCTTTGGCACATCCTTTAGCTTGCCACAAAAACTGCACCAATAGAAAAGGTTGGCATTAACATCAATTGTAAAATGTAAAGAATTCTGAAATAAGGTCTGAGGTACATGTCATATTATTTTGAGTGCCAGGTAACATAGTTCAGAAAGAGTGGAGTGAAAGGTTATTTAACGGTTACATAAATTTGTATTAGTTTGTTTTTACTACATTTTGGTTATTTGATACATGCAGTTTAGAATGCCATTCAAAGAAATTTAAATGTTGCCTCAAGAAGACTGACAAGAAGAATTTTGAGTGACTTTTCTCTAAAGGTTACAGTCAGTCCGCAGCGCTCGCGATAATGAGGTCAAATCCCGAACTTTATGTGCTCAGCCAAACGTGTACGAAATAGCTGCGAGAGTTCCGCGCGTTGTTGCGAGATTTCAACCGATCTTTTGTAACGAACTACACGTTCTAAAAGAAGTAGCGGGCATCCAAGATGGCCTGGTAAGTAGAAAGAACACGTTATTCCGATTCGAATGGTGGTAAAAATACCCAGTTTAAACCACTTTTAGCCGTTTTTTTGCACGTCTAAAGTTAAGGCGTAATGCTGTGGCTGTTTTCATTTGCGTTTTTACTTGCTGCGCCCTGACTGGACTAGGTAACAATGACGAAAACTATCACTACAGATCGAAAGAGAAAGCGATAAGCTTTCATTTGATGTAAATTTTAGCATGTGGGCGAAGTGCGTGCAGTTTTTCTGTGACACTTTTTGCGCACGAGATTTCATCTTTTTCAGGAATTTTTTTAATAGAGCACGTGCGTTGTGTGCGTTGGTAATAAGGTACAGTGCAGCCTACATGTACTACAGGTGTACAGTACATGTGAATTACTGTGCATGTAAATGCTAAGCAAATAGGCTCAACACTGTAACAGGCCAATTTTTTACATCAAGTTCAAATATAATGATTCATGCTAGGCCTTTTAATAATACTTTTAATAATTGTTCGACTAAGGCCTACTCGTTTGTATTTTTATGAGTAATTAATGCATGAATTTGGAAAAAAGTGGAAAAATTGTTCCAGCCTGACGCCTTCATGCATTCTTAATTGCCTTATTTTGAAATAGGCCTTGTACTGTAGTTTTCAGTTGAAAATTAAGTTTTTCCATTACTTTGATTTCTTGAAAATGTCAATGTTTAATATACACTTTTTGTATGAAACGTAAAACAAAAAAAACCCCATCATTTCCATGTTGTTGCTTGTTGCCTCCAAAATTATTTGAGTTACATGTACCTTGAGTGTATGAGCCCAAAGAAGACATGTTTCTTTTATATTGCTGAACAATGTGATGAAACTAAAGGTTTTAGTGTTACACGTAGATGTACACATGTATGACCACTGAAAGTACATGCATCTTTTTGTTTGTTTGTAGGTCAGGCCGTCCACCACCATGGCCAGTCCCACCACAGCCAGCATCACTAGATCAGCCAACGCCATCATGTTGGGAGCCTATACGAAAGGCTAGAGCTCTCATACTTGGAGATTCCCTAACAAAGTACCTCAAAGAAAACATCACAACTGAATTAGTTGATGTGGAGGTAGCAACTCGCCGCGGTGCAACAATTTCGGGCCTTCGAAAGCATTTGCTTCAGTGTCGTGACATGTATACAACTACGCCTGACATTGTTGTAATCCATGTCGGAACAAACGATTTAGAGTGGGGTTTCCTGCACAGCAACTTGAAGCATTTCAGGGAACTCATCACCACCGTACGCGAGATCTTTCCAACTGCTAAGCTGGTGTGCAGTGGAATTCTTCCTCGGCAGGACAGTGAAAGTTTGGATGCCTCACGTGTGAGCCACAACATTCACTTGGGGAATGTTTGTGGGCAGCTTGGTTGTCATTTCTTTGACAGTAGCGACAAGTTTCAACATTGGCATTTATATCCAACTCCATTTTATAAACAATATACGGTTGTCTTTCTTTTAGAGTTTTTATACCTTTTTTGGACTATATGCCCAAACACTTTGCCTCATACGTGTATGTCAACCAAAGATTATAACTTATTTTTGATGTGTTTGTTTTTATGTGTTTAGTAATTTTGAGATATTGCCAAAGATGACCTCTAGTTTATTGGTACATGTACACTCTGCATTGTGAAATTCTTTAGTGACAACTTAGACTACTACATGTAGAGCTCTTGATGTTTTTTTTTCTTAGTTAAAGATGGAAGTTGTCTTATGCCAAAGCTCTTTTGAAAAAAAAGTTAAGTTGTTGAAAAATTATTTTTGTTTCTTTGCATATGTATTTGTGGACCAACAAAATTGCCATTGTTTGTTTCACAAGAATATTTATACATTGTAGTTATTTATAAGCCACCGGCCACTTTCTGGCCTTCACATAACATTCAGCAACAAGTGCAGATTAACAACATGGTGCAAAACTGCAATCATATATTTCTAACTAAAATTTATCTTTATTGTTTATTTATATTTTACAGTCAAGGTCCACTCGAAATAGCACCTGACATTCCACTTCCTGAAGATGTTCTGAATAAAGAACGAAATATTGAATCAAACATGGCTTTCATTAGTCTTTATGGAGTCTGTATAATATTGAGTTACATTCCACTTGCTACACAGGTATTAATACTTGCCAAATATGTTGGTTTATTTCATTGTGGGGAAAACAGTATTCAGTGTTTTAATAGTTTTGCAAAGAGGCAGCTGTTATTTATATTTTTAAATGTAAGTAAGTAAGTTTTAAATGTAAAAAGAAAGGTGGTTATGCACACGTACATGTTTATTGTCAAGTATGTTGTCTTCTATTATGTAACCAGTTGGTATAAATATATTAAACAAAAAGTTTTGTTTTCATGTGTTTTGGAAAGTTTCATTAAAAATCCCGAAAAAAAAATCCTCCGTCATCTGTGCTTTATTATTGGTTCTATTATTGTTTTCCCTCAGAAATGGATATGAATATGCCTATTTAACAGTCCCATGTGAGTAATGGACACTAATTTGTTAAAATGCCCTTCAGTTCAATTTAAACCGCAAGACAATAAAAAATACTAAAAGAGAAATTCATGAATTAACTGATTGATATGTATCCTCCCAAGAAATCTGTTCTTTGCTGTGTGTGGACACATGGTACATGTACAGCGGATCCATACTGTGCACATACATACAGAGGTGCACGATCTACATGTTTGTGACAGAGCTTTCCCAATGATGTCATTGTCAACCAATGAGAACACGGACTGTGCATGTTGTGTCATGGCGGCTTTACCGTTGCGGTAGATTTTGGCAATCGTTGGAATAGTCCGTGCCCTGACTGGACTAGGTACATATTTACCCGAATTCAACCATTTTTAGATAGATGGTGATATTATCTGTGACGTTAGTATCAAATCTGGTTGTGGCCGTAGTCGAAAGATGAAAAATCTCGTCGTTTTTAAAGGCCCATTCGTTGACGTTTGAAGCTATTTTTCCGTTGTAAAATTCTCCCTCTAAATATCACGTAATTTCCAATCTGATTTGATAATATAAAAAAATGGTTCAGTGTCTAAAATAAAACATAAATAATATTGACATTTGACGAATAAAACGTAAGTTTCAGAACACATTCCACGCGTTGTCGCCAGCTCATTAAGTATTCACAGCGAGGTCATCCACCGGAATGCCATGCATACAACGCACATAAAACGAACGGCTTTTCAGTGGGCTGCGGACTGACTGGTTACCAGTGTACCAAGGACATGTACCCTGATGAGACAAACTCAAGTGGTTTTTAATTGGCACCATAAACAATGACTTTAAAAAAATCACGCAGAAGGTAAAGGCAATAATCTGTAACTGACCCCGTCATGGCTGATCATAACCCCCTTAGAGTTGCCAGTAGTTCCTGATGTATAGATGAGTGAACAGCAATGATTAGGGGCCTGTGAGTCGATGATATCATCTAGATCCGAATCAGCTACATCCTTACCAATGTCCATAAACTCTGGCCACTGAAAGAAAAAAAAATAAATGTATGTACAAATATAGAACACGGCAATCAATCAGCCAGGCTTCAAGGAAACCCACTGTCAAACAAAACACATAAGTACTGACAATCATACATGTACCTTGTATCTTATTAATTGTTGCCTGTTGTGATTTAGGGTCTGTTAATGTATCAAGATATGTCATTATTCAATATTGTTCCAACATTGCCAACATCAAATTTTAATCATATGAATTATCTACGATTTCAATACTGAAAATATCAGAAGGGTGCAAGATCAACATCTGTTCATATTTAACTTCGGTGTTGCATCTGCTAAATAGTAAAATACAATCCTCATACCTGTCAACCTGTCGTACTTAGAATTTTAAATGAACCGAGGGCTCATTTAAATACCTTTTACTCTTTTGTATGGTAATGCCTGACCTCAGGAAAGAGTACGACAGGTTGGCAGGTTTGAATTCTGAGGCATATTGTACCGGTACCAGTGCCCAAAAGTCAGAAATATCCCAAAATGATAAACAGTAACGTCTCTCATCTAATTGAAACTCTCAAAGGAAATTGGCCAAACAGTTACTCAGCTTTAATAGGTTCTGTATTTTACACGCCCCATCCCAACTTCTTTGGTAATAATACTTTGTATTGTGAAAGCACACTTACTTTAATATATAGCTCAAAAATGTACTTTTGTACTCTCGATTTTGTCTAATTTCCCCCAAAGAAACAATTACATAGAGGGCCTTGTTTACTTGGAGACACATTTTGTGTGTGTGTTTTCTATGTTATAAAAGGTAGCTTATTATGTACACCATCACCTTATTTTTCAACATACATGTATTTTCCTAAAGTTTGCTTTCAACATTTCGCAAAAATGGACTTATGGGGAGCAACATTTGGGCTACCAGCCACATTTACCAGAATATTTTTTTACTCATTACAAGTACACACTTAGATCAAACTCCAAACTGATATGCCACTGATATTCACTACTATAAATTTGATTTGATTTATGTACACGTAGTCTTGATATTTTACAGAATGGGACACTTTAAAATTTACTGATTACATGTACTTATATACTTGATATTTATAATTGCATATCAATTATAAAAAGTGACGGGTCAGTTTTTGGCAGGATACAGTATTTCTCTTTTATGTCAGGTAATTTTTCAGTTTCTATAAATTGATATACATGTACCAGCAAGTATTTCCCGAAGCTCTTTTTCCAAGTTGCATTTTTAAAAATTAACTGAACAAAAAATATTACAAATTCTAAGGTCTTTGCACATTATTTTTCCTATTCAAGGGATCCAGAAGCATGCCATCAGGGGTCAACTTTCAGGCTCTATTAAAGGTAGGGTCATAAGTTGGTTTTGTCAAAGTAATGCTGATTTGTAGGCAAATGGTCACGGAGGCATTTCAGTGTTGCCTCCAGTGCGTCATCATGATCATGCTGCGCACTGGGCACTAATCGGAGGTGTGTAAACTGTGTTTAGCTCATTGTTCTGAACCATGTAGCATTACTTGTCCTCACTTGAGTTTGTCTGTTGTGCATTTGTGTTCTGCATTGCTTCAACTGGTTCTTGGATGTCACAGGTATGTATCACTTTGTCCTTCTTACATTTGATGCAGGCACATTCAAAGTGGTTCTGTCTTCCCTGTTAAACTGCATTTCTGTGCACTGGTATTTGCTTGACATGTTTTTACAGTACTTGTTTGCAATAAAACAAGTTTCAATGTGCAGAGTATGCTGAGGTGTGACATCTGAGTATCTTACAAGGACTTGATTCAATACATCGGTTCCTGATATTTGGAAGTGAACCTTCAGATTACATATCAGTGCTGATATACATATATCATACATATATGATATTAGATATCAGCAAGAAAGCATAAAAGAAAGTGCCTAGGTTTTGTCTTTTGATGAACAGGAACAGGTAAAATCTGTTTCTAGTTTGGCATATTGCAACACTGGTACATGTACATCATGTACTCAAGCTTGTCTTTGATGGGAACTTTCACAATATCACCTAACTTGTTTCCTGAACACCGCCGGTGACACATCCACATTCCCATTGTTCTCTTTTGTAAATGACACTGACCTCTATCATTTCCATCAACACAGTAGAGGAAAAAGCACATACATGCAATACAGTACATACAGTGTACATGTAAAAAGTGACTCCAATCTAGTAACCAAGCAAGACTACAGCACCATACTCATTTGAGACAGTCACGTTTTGGAATCTTTCTAAGCCATTTTGGGAGTTACTTTAAATTTGTCCTGTACATAATTTCATCTCAAATACTGTAATTATGTGCATTTTATCATACACCCCTGACTTAACTTTGCACATCCTATCTTCATACATGTACTTACAGTGTAGACATTGTCCATTTTTTCCTCCAGTTTACCAGTATACTGTACAACAGCCTTGAGGTGAGGAAGCTTGTCCCAGACTTTAAGAATTTTGTTGAGATGTGTTTTGTTTTCGACCACTATGATGCTAGCTTGGCAATTATCAGCAACATATTGACATGCTTCAGCAGAATTCGTCGTGTAGATGCCAGTTCCAAACCCCCTGAAAACAAGTGATAAAAAAACAACAAAGTCTACACATACATGTATGGTTCCAAAACTGATATTCATCTGGAGCACTAAATGGCTTGATACTTGATATTCATTACAATGTACATGTGAAGAAATGTTCAAATTTGGTCAGCTTTTGATGAAAATGCTACTTAAGGCCAAAGAAAAATACACTGTACATGAACAAGGATTTTAAGACAGAAAAGGCAACACAACTTTTAAAAAAACTTGCCTATAAAAAATTTAAGGCTTTTTTTTTGGGGGGGGGAGGGGACTAAGTACACTTACATGTAGGTACACCTATAAGTGAAGCAGGTCAGCAGAGAAAAACCAATGTCCTAAATCAGGGTTGAACAGCAAATCATTTGGTTCCATGACGGTTGATGACTTGGGGAAAACTCCATCCCCTTTTCATGATGAATTAATGTACATGTACAAGTATGTAGCCCAAATATTATATATAAAGGCATACAAGTCCACAATTACATGTACATGTAGCAGATACATGATATGTACATGTAGATTGAAGTACTTTCCCTGAATCCATGTTTTATAAACATACATGTACATGTATGTTTCCATCACAGGTCAATTGGGGTGTTTTGAGAACCACGTGTGGATCCTGTAAGCTACATGTAAAGGACACCTAGGTACATGTACATGCATTGATCTGTGCATACCAGTAGCTTATCACTTACCCTGCAAACATTGCACCAAGGTCACTAATGAACCACTCTGGAGAATTGAAACCAATGATACCAACACCATGGTAACGCTCCAAACCAAGCTACATGTACATGCAGTAAAAACAAACAAAAAATCTCATTATGACACACTGCAAATGAACATTAACATTGTGAATAGAAAAGGGAAATTTGGTTGAAAGAATTCTCGTTCTCATTCAAAGTTTTCCCACTCTTTTGAATAAGTATGAAAATGTTTTCCCACTACTATGAAAGAAAGGAATTCCCCCCTCTCCCTTACGTGAAAACACGGGAAAATATGTCTTATGCGTGAACAAGCATGAAAATCTTACAAGTGTGAAAAAAATGTAAAAATCATTCCCAACTCATGTGAAAAGGTGTGAACATGTTTTCACACTTCATTGAACACGCTTGTAAATATTTTTCCACTTGTGTGAAAAGGAATGAAAATTTTTTCCCAGTGTGGGAAAAATTTGTGATGTAAAATGCAAGTAAAGAGTTGAAGTGTGAAAAGATTTTCCCATTCCCAGATTAACTTTTAATTGCACAAAGTTCTATTTTACATGTACATGCATTTACTGAACATTTTTCAAACACAAAAGTTGAAAATCACCGGGACGTTTAAAAGAAATCCAAAAGCTGTTTATAAAATTTGACAAGAATGAAGCCACAAGCACATTAAATTAATCAATGAAGCAATTCACATCAAAATGGGGGATGAAACGCTTAGTATAACAGGAATACTAGTGAAAATAGCACACTGAAATTTCCTTCATTTGGCACGAAAGGGTACGTACATGTAGTAGTATTTAATTCTTTTCCAGGAAAACCTAAGCCATGTCATACATGTACATGTAGCGGTATATGTAAATATACCGGTACATGGGGTATGTGAAGGACCAAGTTTGGTAACCCAGCAGTTTACACATGTACATGTATGTATGTATACCCAAACTGAAGCACGTCCAAGGCTATTCAGAACAGCAGTATAAACAAGCAAATAGTCTCCGTTATTAGGGCAGCCATAAACCAACGGGCACGCATGCTTTGTTCCTTAAATCTAAATAAAATACTGAACTGGCTCAATGACACGGAATCACCCCCAGACCTATACCCACATGTAAATGGAGAACTGAGCACTACAGTAGATCAAAGTTATTAAGAAGAAATATTAGTGAGTCATTGCAATCTGCACTGTTGAGTTACATGTTTATTTCAATCCCTTCCTTGTCTCAACGTAAAGTATCAATTTGCATATATATATGATCTTTACCAGGATTACTGATAGTACAGTACTTCAAAGTTGCAATGTTCACCAAAGATAACTACAGCAGTGTAAGGTTAATACCATCCAGCTACTGGTACATGTGCATACCTGCTGCATGTCTGCTGCATGTAAGTTTATCCAAAGATTAATCTCTACCCTATCTACCTCATTATTGCAAGGGCAAACTGATACATGTAGCCCTCAAAGGACAAAGATAAGCAGTTTACTGATAAGCCTCTGCTTTCTGCTTTAGAATATATACATGTACATGTACTACACTCCCATCATGGGCCTTTCCAATTCAATTCAAGAGTCTATCGACTGTGTACTATTTCTCTGTGAATCCACAATCTATGGAATTGACAAACATCCTTTCTTACATTCAATACTTATCTATTCTTTAATTGACCCATTTAATACGCATGGTATGTATACTTACACATGTCATATATATGTACACGTATGTGGGTCAATCTATCAATTAGGGGTCCAATTTTTTTGAGTCCCTGTCACATCTGACCTATGATTTTGTAACTTCAGAATGTATTTTCTACTTCCAAGAGTGATGAATTGATGCAATTTACCTGCCAAACAATTAGAAATAGTTTGAAATCAATTTCAGTGATATTTCCATGTCAAATCACACAGGTCAGGTGTAACAGGGACATAAAAATGTCACACTTTTGGACCCCAAATTTACAGAATGACATGTATAATAGGCAGGGGTACGATAATTTACCTTAAGAAACGACTTGGCAGCCCTGCGTACATCCTTATAGTATTCTGCATAGTTCCATTTCACCCATTCACCATTCCGTTTGATGGCCAGCGCAATGCAGTTTGGGTAATTTTTGACAGCTCTGATTAATGCAGTATGAACGGTCTCCACAGGGATGTCTTTATTGTCATCATTGAGGCGTACTTTGGTAGCACCATCAGCTCTACATGTCCACAGTGCCTCTGTTGGAGCAATCTCACCTGAAACAATCATCAAAACACAAGATGACTAGTAGTTAATAGGGTAAGGTAGCCGTGGCTACATGTATCTTGGAACTGACCCCTTCACTTTTCAGTACGTACACATGGTACAGTACATATTTGTACACAATTTGCAAATGTGTACAAATGCATACTGGTGTGTGTGTGTGGGGGGGTAGGCACTCACCACGTTCAGGGGAAAAGTTCTTTTGTTAGGGAATCGAATTAAGATCAAATTAATCAATTAACGATGGTAGGAGAGGTGGTGTAGTAAAACTAGCCTCTTGGGGAAAATAGAATTATCCATGGATCAATTCAGGAAGCTAGTCAGACTACACAACTTGAAGCAGTCAATAAGTTTGTACACTATTTGAATGATAACTGTAGTAATTCCACGGAATATAACCCTTGGATATTAAGCTTACAGTTCTGGGTGTGTTTCTACCTCCATCAAGTTGACTGATTCTATGCATGATCAACATGGCAGGTGGTCAACAGGCTCTGCACTTGGCTCTGTTATGTCTCTCATTGTGTGTTATTACCAGTTTGACTTCTCAGTGTAAAATTCAAATCACTGCAAAGGAGTCAGGCTTGGAGAATCACCCAAAGAAGTTAGACATACATGTACTGTGAAGGAATTTGGGGTAGATTTTGGTTTGGTTTTTTGCTAACTACAGCCAGTGCTTCAAGCTTGCACTACAACCAGCTTCACCCAAGCAAGCACGCCTGATCCGACTCTATTGTCCACCGTATGGGTGTTACTGTCTGGTGTCTACCATTCATTTCTCCCTGGCTGCAAACAAAATACCCCCTGAACTGAAAATTACAAAGTCGTTCTTCCAGTACCAAAAGGGTGATTGTTTACACTTGTAGACCCCGTAACACCTCTCACCATGGTCTGTATTCATGAATGACACTGAAGGAAGGGCTTCATGGACATACTTGATGTAACCATTTGTGACAGTATTCCATGAAAGACACGTAATCGTCATACTTCTCCATGGATTACATCAAGACTGAAGCGTCTGATCAAACAGAAACAATTCATCTTCACCAAAGCCAAATCAAGTGGTAAAAGTCATGATTGGAATAACTACAAGCAAATCAGGAATGAGGTAAAGAACAAAACAAAAAAGGAATACTGGAAATACATCAACAGATTTGGGAAATTTGTCAAAGACCAAAGGAGATCTACATGCAGGTGTCCTCCGCCATTCAAGGTTGCTGATACATATACACTGCTGCATAAATCGGCTGATATTTGCCGAGCCTTTAACAATTATTTTACATCTGTCTTGACTCCAGCACAGGTTCTTGCAGAAACAGCGCCGGTTTGCAACCTACCTATACCTGACAGCACCCCTTTGACTATAGATCTTGGCTGGTTTGTCAAGTCTCTGTCCAACCTGAATCCACATAAAGCACCACGTCACGACGGTTTATCACACCGTGAGTCCTCCAAGCAGCTACTTCATCAATCGCTCTGCCGTTGATGCGGTTGATGAATGCTTCATTAGCAACTGGTGTTCCTCCCATAGACTGGAAACTTTCCCAAATAATTACAGTATTCAAGACTGGGAGCCGCACAGATATCAGATCTATCGTTCCGTCTCGTTAATCTCAATTATTTTCAAGGTTATGGAGAGGGCTCTGGCATTCAAAATCGACTGTCACATTACAGCATGTTGCCTTGACAACATGGATTCAACACCCACCCCTTGACAACATGGATTCACCGCCCACAAATCATGTGTCACTCAGCTCACTAACACAATACACAATTGGGCAATTATCCTTGACAAGCCAACCCCCCCCCAGCGTCGATGCAATCTTCCTTGATTTCAGCAAGACCTTTGATACTATGCCACACCATATCTTACTCAGCAAGCTTGCTAGAAATTACAACATTCAGGGATCTGCTTGGGCATGGATAAAGTCACTTCTAATTGGGCACCAACAAGAAGTTGCCTACTGGGGTAGTTTCTCTGAGTGGGCATCAATTACTTCTGGGGTCCTGCAGGAAAGTGTTCTAGGCCCCCTCCTTTTCAACCTGTTCATAAGTGACATTTCCCGAAATGTAACCACAAACTGCTTGCTTTTTCCAGATGATACGCTACTCTATCAGCCAATCAAATCTCCCGAGGATGTGCTCTCACTTCAATTAGACCTAACTGCAATACAACAATGGAGTGAACTCAATTGCATGCAGTTAAACCCTATCAAAACCAAAGTTATGCACATCTCACGATCCCGGAAAACAGCTTTCCTTTCCGACTACAAACTTTACGGCTTGTCACTTGTCTCCACTTCAACATTAAATATCCTGGAGTTACCATCAAGAACTCACTTAACTGGAATGATCACGTAAACACAATTGTCTCTACGGCCAATCAGATGGTAGGTTTTATTTCGCAGACTGCAGGAGGGGTATCAACCAAAGCCTTGGCAGCATTGTATTGTTCACTCATCTTGCCGATGCTCGAGTATGGACTGCCAGCACGGTGTCCATACACAGCATCAAATACGGCCAAACTGGAGAAGGTGCAAAGGAGGGCTGGTGGAACGTGCTTGAAGCAGCGCAAAGGAAAAATGTCCTATGAAGAAAGACTTCAAAAACTGAATTAGTTGACCCTAGACGAACGAAGACAGGAACGCCCTGTTTCCTTTACTGTAAAAATGCCTGTACAATAAGCCTTTTGCGAGTTCACTTTGACCCAAATCTGGTACACTGAGTTCTTTAAATTCATGTGAATATAACAATTTGAATTCTCCTTACTAAAACCACTGTTTGCTATACCTCATGATTCCGGGCAAGCTTTTGCTTAGTTACATAAGAGACGCCCTGCAACAATACCGTGTGCTTAATGGATAAGAAGGGCACAAAGGAACCAGTCCATTCCAGAGATGGTGGTCACTATGCAAAAGCTTGCCCCGATTCACGAGGTATAGCAACAGTGTCTTTAGTCTGAGGAATTCAAACTGTTATGTTTATGTGCAGTCTATTTGACCACCAGATTTTATTCAAATTTAACTTGCAAATGGCTTACATGTATTTAGTAGACTGTCAATCTATTACATTTACTGCAACAGTTAATATTCAGCACCTGGATAAACTGACATTTAATCATCACTACACCAGAACTCTCACTCTCAAAAAAACACACCCAGCCATGTATTTCCAAGGATTCCTTATTAATTGATTCATATACCTGCTTCAACACCAGTTTAGCCGCCCATTTTCATGAAAGCTAAGGGTTGGATTTTAACTCTATACTGTATGACACTGTGTAGTCAATTGTCAGTCTTGCCATTTACTTGAGATGTTGTGGTTACTATTGCTTTTCCCATATGTATTTTTATGCCTAATATGATTTAGGTTTTTGAAAGTTTTGCCGTCCCCATACGGTTTCACAGTCTCCACCAATCACATGTATCATTTTTGGTTTGATTTTTGCAACCTTTTTGGTCCTTACTTTTTTTGTCATTACAGTGAATATATAAATACATATATTTGTTCTTATTAAAAATAAAAATTTTAAAAATAAATTTAGTACGTAATTTTATTTTCATGCTCTCCTTTAAGTTATCAGATTTTTATTTATTTTTATATTTTTTTATTGTTATATTTTTTTAGTGAAAGGTACACATGTACAGTCTTATGAACGCAAAGGGTTGGGTTTTCTACGACAGTACTATGCAGTCAATTGTCAGTCATGCCTCTGACTTTAGATGTTGGGATTATTATTGCTTTCCCCAGTACAGATGTTTGTGCCTAATATGATTTAGGTTCTTGAAATGTTTGCCATCCCCATACAGAGTCTCAGACTCCTCCATCATATGTATTATTGTTATGTTTGAATCTGGTAACCCTTTTCTGTCCTTTTTATTGTATAAATAAAACATTTTTTTTTAATTTAAAACCTTAACTTATTTTCATGCTCTCTTTTAAGTTTATCAGAAATTTTTATTATTTGTCATTATCTTTTAAGTACATCTTTTTTATAAGGACATGTACATGTAAAGTCTTGATATTTTATGTGTGTATATAATCAGTGTTTTCACAAAGTCACAAAAACTGCAAATCTTGTCACACGGACAATCCATGATAAACACCTTTAAAAATATCAGCCTTTTCAACACGCACTTTCGATCACTTTTATGACATGATTGATGAATTTTTACAAACTCATGAAATTTAAGACTTGAAAAAGGCTAACCCTACTTATTTGCAGATATATCGTCTTAATTAAAGAATAATTCATTAATAAACATTAATGAAAGTTTTTTTCACTTCGTGAAATCAGAAAAACCCCAGAGGTCTTTTTTTTTATCCTACTGCATCATACACTTGTCACTTCCTGAAAAAATATATGCACTTGAAGGAAACTGCTACATTTTATTACATTTCAACAAGCTCGCTCCCAGGTGTTTATGTACAATGTACATCATTCACAGCATGTGTACACACACAGAGACTTGTGCATGGATTGTTGTCTTTATTTTTGCCCTGCTAACGATGAGATTTTTTGTTACTTCGTGAAAACAGAGAAACACAGAGACCAAGCTTTTTGTCAGTTGTTTGTTTACAGTTACTAGGAAAGTAAACAACATTTTGTTTTGAAACTCTTCCAATTTGTTCTTTTGATCTAAGGAGGTAAAATGGTAGGAAAACTCCAAATTGAAATTTTATCAATTTTTAGGGTTTTTATCACTTTCATGAAGACACCGATGATATGTACCTCGCCAAGTTTGGATTGACAAGCTTTAGCGACACAGTGTTTGGTTATATTCTTGTCAGTCCTGGCAAACTTGGATTGGTTCGTTTTTGTTTATTTTGTTCACTCGTTTATGTGTTCTGTTTGAATTTTGGAATTGTATGTTGTTGATGGCCGAATAAAAAGAATACCATGTCAGTTTATGTGATGAATGGACAAATACACATGTATACATGACTGAATACTTTGTGACCATGAATGACAGAGTTGACACTTCCTCATATCCAGTACATAGACCTAATGGTGCGTTATATACCGCTACCATACCTGTACATCAAATTGATTTACATTCAATTAAAGGGCTTTGCAACCCAAGCAAATATGTCTGATGACCTCTGACTCATTACAGTGGGCTGGGCACTCATGTATGTAAGTGGAAACTGAAGGTCATCTACTGTACAGTCACGTGTGGAACTTAATGAAGTTAACACTACACGAAGAGGCTACAGATGTAAGTTCATGGACATGTTTAGTTTCCTATTTTCATAACACTCAACTGCCTTGAATTACAGAAACATGTAATTAAATTCTATTTAAAATCTAGCAAAACTGAAAGTACATGTACCCACAGAACATTTTTTAACATGCAGTTTCACTACATTTACTCATCCGTTGCCACAAGACAATACTGCCAGTTTACCAAATGAAATTTGATTTGGGGAAACTGTCATCAATTACTATTCAAGATAAGTGCACCTTCATGTACATGGGCATACATGTACATTGACATGTACATGTACATGTAGGTGTACATGTACATGCATTTTTACCGTTTACAAAACTTATAATACTTCCCTCTTATAAAGGCTGTGTTGAAATCGGCAAAGGTTTGGGTGATAAAACTAGGAAAAAAGAATCCAGTTTTACATACTGGTATATACCGGTACATGTACACCATTTAAGGTTGGGTCCATACTGTATATGAATGTTTATCCTAGCCATAATTGGAAATTCATAATAAACTTTTAAATAACTGTGTTACTTAATTAGCAGTTACCAACTTCTTGATTGCTAAGATATACCTGTGCATGCATATATTTACTCACCTGTATAAACTTTGCTTATTTCAATTGGTACAACTGCTCCTCTATGACCATTCCTGCTGGCCTTCTTGTGGTAGGTTTTGGTCATGATGCCCTCTAGACAAGGTGCTTCCAACTTTTCTACAAGCTGATATAACGATGCCCTGTACACGTATATGTACATGTACATGTACCCTAAAGCAGTGACTGTTCAGGAACTACAGGGTATGTGTACAAGTTTCTATTTGGTACATGTCACCTGCATGTCGGACCGTACACATGTATGGTAGGTGTATGTACAACGTATATGACACATGCTCACTTGCAACTCCACATGCTGTAATGTACATGCGACTAATCAACATGTACATGTACACATGTACACTGTAATATACCGGTACATGTAAATTAATACCGCAACTTGGCAAACTACATGTACAATACATGTAGATGTAGGTTGCTGTCCTTCACACACCTACATGTACACAAGTCGGTAAATATTACACTTAATGCCCTCACTGCCTTAGACATGTTAGATGTACCGCTATTCCTGAGTGACCTGTATTCAATGGTCCACATTTTTTTCCTTGCATGGTACAATACAACTGGCACTTTATCAACAAGAGGAATTCAAGAGAGTGAACGCCAAGCCAGGGATCACAATGCACACAATTCTCTTCCAAGGTCATCCTACTCACAGATATCAGATAAGGTCAGTTACGCTTGTGTGGCCCACAGTACATGTATGTACAGTGTACATTTTTTACAATCCATGCTCAGATCTACGTTTTAGTATAAAGCATGCATCTCCTTTCCTGAGCCTTTTGGAGGTAGATCATGGCTAAATTCTGACCAATACGAATGACAAGCAAGTTTTATGAAGTATTCAAGCAGAATCATCAGCAATGCTAAATGCATGTATATTAGCGGTACCTGTGTAACATCCAATTGGGTTCATTTTTCCCAGGTTTCACATTTACCCACATTTTATAGCTTCCCTTTGCCCATAATTTTCTACTCATGTCCCATGTGCCTTTGAAAATTAACCCTTACCACCTACATGTAAGTAGGGTGTATGTAAAATCATATTAAAGTTGGAGGATTTGGGACTGTTGGGGGTACCTACATGTGTACCCTTTCAATACTGGACCATAATTAACATAAACACAGAAGGTACATGTACCATACATGTAAATGAAGAAAATGTACTACAGCAACACATGTACATCCAAGTAAATCTGCTTTTGTTGAAAGACATGCAATTGGCTTCATCACTTCTTTCAGTTTCAGAACTCAGGAAGTACACATCCTGTGGTTCAATGTTTGGAGCTTTAGTGAAAATGTAATCCAGCGAAAATAGACAGCTTTAAACATGTTAAACATTACAGGCCTATTAATTAAAAATGATTCAAACAATACTTCTGAAGAGGCCATGTACATGTACCAGTACTATGCAAAAAGCTGTGTTATCAGCCTCAAAGTGCCATGGAACACAATGCTGATCCTTTTCCCATATCAAATGTCTACTTGTAATCGCTAGGCACATTGCTCACAAAATCCTTGTGATTAAAACTGAAACTGTTACAGTAAGTACAAGTACATGCACATGTACCAGCACACAGATTTAAATCCAACTCTTGAAAACAGTGAACACTGCAGCAACAAATTACTATTTATGATGGGGATGACTGTCAATTATGAATCACACACAAACATGCATGATCAACAATATACAATAAAAACTGACTGCAATTAATCACATCAAAGTACCAAGGACAACTCATCGCGAATTTGTCCAAGAACCATCAACGGTCTAGGAAGTTCCCTCACATTAATATGTGCAGTCCTTATCAAATTATCTCTGTGTACCAGTACATGTACATATGAGTTAGAGGACCTGACATTTTGATCCTAGTGGGATATTCCTCAATGACAAAATGACAAGTTGACAGAGACAAACACACAAGGAATTAGTGACACATGGAAGAATGCAGGACAGAAAGGGTGGGGTTGAGAACACTGGTGGCTAAAACGGGAAAATGGGATGTGGGGTACTGAGAAGATCAAAGACCAAATACAATGGAGGGTGGTGCATGTACACCTGAAAAGGGAACACCTACATGTAGAAATAGAACAGTTAAACTATGCATTGTTCTACCTTCTTTATAAGATGCTGGTAGTAAAGGTTGGACGTCTTCTAAATCAGCTGGATCATTAGTTGCTGTTACCAGTGCATCCTGGGATGTTTCAGTTGCATCAGCCTTTCCCTCATCAACAGTGCATCCTGGTACTCCACCATTAGCCATCATACTGCATGGCAGGATTTGAATTTAATCACACAGATTAGTCTAGCCTTCTAGTTTCCAATACACACTATGGGGCAGAGTGGGCATCCAGGATTCTTGCAAAATGGCAGGTACCGAACCGGTGAAAACAGCGACCATGGCGATGTACGCACGCACCAGCCAGTCTGAGGATGGGGTTACACAATCTTTTCTTTGATCAGTACACGTTACGCGCATGCTCGTTGCGGTTGTTTTCATCGGCATGGCGTGGTTACTTTCCACAATTTTGTGAAACTCCCAGGTGTCCGCCCTACCCCACACATGTACATACATGTATGGTGTCGAAGAATCAAAAACTCTGCAACTCTGAAGTTATGGAAGGTAAAGATTTATGGTAGTTTCATTCGATTCATTCAGAGTTACATGTACATGTACTAGTACATTAACCGATGCCAACGGTTTAAATTTTCTGGTGCCACGATGCCTGCCAACACATGCTGGCCACTGTAATGAGTTTGCATCCTTGGATCAGTCTGTCACAGATCACACATGAACCACGCTAGTAATTGTAGTTGTGAAGGTATATTGATCATTAGAGATTAAATTTTTAGCCTTGTCATTTTCTTTGTGATAGAATGATTGCGGATCTGTTTATTTCCGTTATTCTTATTGTTGAATACAAGATAACTAAATCAGGCATTCTCTGTTCATTACATTTTCCACAGAGAATGAGTTGGCTTTGGACTGAATTGACTTGAGACCAGGTTGACTTGAAAGCAAGTTGACTTGAACTGAGTTGGTGTCAGACCAAATTGACCTGCATCCACAGCATCTTGAAGGGTGTCTTAAAACACTGAAATCAAACGGCAATAGACTCACCTGTTTTCAGGAGAGAGTACATCATTTTCATTGGGCAGTGTAACATCTCCTGATATCACAGATGAATTTAGCGTGTCATTTGGGTCATAAGGCACTTCAGCATTCCTATCAGTTTCTGCCATAACGTGACTCGTCTTCTAAATTAATAAATGACACAGTACAATAATTATAATATTTTCAGTACAATACCAGTACACATGATGGAATACAAAGCACACTTGGCTATACATGTAGGTGCACAAGATGGAATACAAAGCACACTTGGCTATACATGTAGGTGCACAAGATGGAATACAAAGCACACTTGGCTATACATGTAGGTGCACAAGATGGAATACAAAGCACACTTGGCTATACATGTACATGTAGGTGCACAAGATGGAATACATGTACAAAGCACACTTGGCTATACATGTAGGTGCACAAGATGGAATACAAAGCACACTTGGCTATACATGTAGGTGCACAAGATGGAATACAAAGCACACTTGCCTATACATGTAGGTGCACAAGATGGAATACAAAGCACACTTGGCTATACATGTAGGTGCACAAGATGGAATACAAAGCACATTTAGCTATACATGTAGTTGCACAAGATGGAATACAAAGCACACTTGGCTATACATGTACATGTAGGTGCTTGTATGTTTTATAATCATGCACAAGTACTAGTACCAGAGGTCATTCCGTGGCAATTCAAAACCTTCCAAAGTAACGAAACTGAGATTTGCCCCTAAAAATTCCTAAACATATCAAGATGCATGTTTTGCACATGTATACCAAATTTTGAGAGTCAGTATTACTAAATGAATGAAAGGGATTCGAAATTTTTTTTCTTCAACATGTGCCGGTAGGAACCTGACAATGCATCAGAATGTTTTCATGGTGATCAGACCTTCAGTGGAGGTGTAGTGTAGAGCTACATGTAAATGGTGTGTCAAGACAAAAAATACCTCATCAACTTGACATTTTGGGCCAGTCTGACCCTGTGCACGTGTCAGGAAATTTTAGGTTTTGACCCCACAACATGCATAAACTAGCATGTTTATCTTTTTCATAAACAAGAAAATCTTTACCCTTTTAAGACAGTGAAAAATAATATAAGTATGTACATTTATTAAAAGTGTACAAGTACTGTACATTAATTGAGATACACCAATGTAGGCATTTTTGAGGGTTTTGCAGTGCATTGTACTCCTTCCAGGGATGAGATTGACCAATGATAAAAATAGCTGAAACCTGCTGAAAAAAGGCATCAAGAAGCTGAACTGTGAAAATCTTCTATACTTTTGTACAAAGTCAGTGAGGAAAAAAAGCTGAAATCCAAAACAAAAAAAGCTGAAATCAGCTAAAACGCTGAGAAATCTCACCCCTGTCCTTCCCCCAACAGTCTCACAATCCTTGGATATGATTTTGTATGAACTACATAATATTGCCTACAGCTTTCAATAACGTGGAGACTGAAACGTTTTACTTGTACTGGTAGGCTTATTTCAAATATTTGCTGAATTGTAGATTCCAGTCACTTGACTAAGTTGACTTGTACTCCAGTCAGACTTAAGTCGCTATTGTTATGACTTGTGACTTGACTTATCAGGTTTTGACTTGTGACTTGACAAGTTCTGCACATCGTGACTTGTTACTAGCGGAATAGATTATTTGCTTAGGGAATAAAAATATGCGGGTATTGCAAATTTCATTCTCTTGGTCAGTGTTGTAGTCGAGACCACTTAACACCTTCACAAGACCACACAAGACCAGCACAAGACCAGCACAAGACCTCCAGTCTGAATTCAAGTCACAAGCTATTCAAATGAACTACAACAAAAGCGTTCCTTTGTCATTGTTCACCCTGTTACTTGTGACTGGTCTTGTGACTGGTCTTGTGATGATCTCGACTACAACACTGCTCTTGATGGACCAATTCTTTTATCAGTGTCTGAAACAATCCTTAAAAATGCTTGCTTTCTTAGGTCTAATCCCCCAAGAATTATGGCCATTCCATTAGGCCTGAAAGTAATGTTAACAACATTGTTTGAATATTTTTCCAAGTTGTATTAGAAATGCAAAAAATTTGAGACAGTAATGCCAACACACAAGTAATTATTCGCTACTAACTGCTCCGAACCATACACGTTTGGAGGACAGGATGGGAACCAGTCTCCTGTGTCAAAGAACATACGCATATGCATGGTACATGTAGCTCAGATGTACAGATTGTTTTGTTGATAAAGGCAGGATCGTAAGAAAAAGGTTTAAGCCTCGGTCCAGATTTTGCCAAATATTGCTTGTTAAACAGTCCAGTGAGGCACATCGCCTAGGCAGAATAAAAGGGCACATTCAAATCCCATAGCCAGACAGCATTATAAACCAAACGAAAGTCATGAAAGTCAGGACCTATGAGTCACATACATGATCATGCTGATGGAGTGTGGCTCAAAGTAAGTTTTGGGACAATAGGCCTAAATGCATGTATGTACACATTCTACTTAGTACTTGGACAGTTTCCTCCTGAAACATCCTCTAGGGATCTTGACTAGCACATGTACGGCTGTGCTATGAGTATGACTGAGTCTAACGTTAGATTCTATTGCAGGCCAATGTGATGTACATGTAGGCTTACGTGTACATGTACGTACCAACATGGTAGTGTAAGCGGTACTGCTAGTCTACTAAGTACCAGGCCTACGAATGCGGCCTGCGCCCGATCAGCGCTCGTCCTCCATCCGCCGGGCTACTGGTATTCCACGTTAAGCCAAATTCAAAAGGCCACTTGCTATTTTTTTCCCTCCACATTAAACTCCTAGAAATAAAACAATCATCTGTCTCGTAAAGTGTTTACAGCATCTGCAGAAAAAGACCTACTCACCACAGCATAGGATCACACACGTGGAAAATATCGCCATTTACTGAATGTATACATATGTACACGTGACGTGTATTAGTGTGACGTACGTATACATGTACGTCAGCACGTACGTTGGCGTTGAATGAAATAGAAGAGGCTGCATCCGAATCTGTTGTCTAGTGCTAGGTAGGTCTGGGTCTTCGCTCCATTCGAAATGCGTGGAGACGCATAGACAATAGACCTAGCCGTAGCTCTGGAAGCCCGTTTCGGACACGGCCAAAGCTCATCATAATGCGCAGGCAAACAATGGCGGCGCGCTGTTTCAGGGCAGGTGATGCTGTATGCTGTGTATTTAGTAAAAATTTATTGTGGAGAAAACCTTTTTCTGCGGCCAAGCCGGCCAGAAAATTCAAGAATCTCATTTCTGGAATTAACTGACTATTTTTAAATTTAAATAATAGCCCTCTCGCAATCGATAATGTTACCCCGTTTTATGAATATCACTTTTCACAACTGCAGCTGTTGTCTTCGGTCTTGCTTGGGAAATATTTTCACTTTGGGTCAGTTCCATCGTGATTCGTTGATCAGTGTGCAAAAATTGACAATTTCACGGCAACATTCATGTACAGCGTACAGTACGCGCACGCGTTTTGTTTTTCTTGGGGGGGCGAGCTGCGAAGCAAATGCGAGCCTATGTATGATAATACCGATTTCCGTCTTCTGTCCGCCTCCGTCGTTGCGTCGGGGCGTTTGGCCGTCCTCAAATGTTAATTTTTTTCTTGCAGGTTCGTAAGTGTTAAAGTGTGCCACTGAGTGCTTGTTTGCTTCCTCTTGGAATTCCATCAGTGTTTAAATAGTCTTCAATATGGCATTAATGCTTAGAAACTTATGAATTTAATGAAACAATTAGAAAAGTCGAATATTGACGTTTTTAGTTGTATTGCGTACTTACCCTGTAGTACATACATATGTGCTGAGCACTCTTGTAATGTACATGTACTTTATGTACTGTATATATGTATGTATAACTATAGACAGTGTTCAGACACATACAAATCATTACATGTGCAGTAGGCCTATTTGGGAAAAACCGAAGGGGGAGGACTCCAAGTGACAGATTAGGATGTTTGTTGAGGGAGGGTACCTGTAGGAGGAGGATCATGGGGAACAAGGTACATGTACATGTATGTAGAAAGTGGATGAAATGCTGGATAAGGTTGGCCTGGATTAGTGGGATGATAGGACAGCCAGCGGGAGGGGCGAAGTAGGAGATGGGTATGATGATGGGGTTGGGCGGAGTAAGAGATTGATGGGATGATGGGGAGGGGCGGAGTAGGAGATGGATAGGATGATGGGAAGGGCCGGAGTAAGAGATTGATGGGATGATGGGGAGGGGCGGAGTAGGATATGGATGGAAAGATAAGGTGGATGTGGGACTGGAGGTAGATGGGATTGGGGTGGAGTCAAAGTAGACATGGGGTGATGGGATATGGGATGATGGGGGGAGGGTAGAATTGTAGAGGATAGGATGATTGGGTTGGATACAATGTGCAAAACTGTACTGAAGAGGAATTTTAAGTATGCATCATCCATCAAACTCACAAACTCACTGCTTATATAATCATCCAGGTCTGGTCTGACTGTACTAGACCCACATTCTATAGGCATTCCTTTCTTCTGTAAGGAACTGTGAAGCCTTTGTACCTGTATCTCCCTTGTTGTGGTCTTTGTTGATTTACTTTAAACGACAGGCACCTTTCAACACGCAGTCTGCACGCAGAACTAGGTTTTTCTTCTAGAGTATAAGGAAATTAATCGCTAAGGTCGATAAACTATCTTGTACATCAGTATTGTAGTCGTATGTCAACCAATCTTGTAAAAAATTTGGATGAAGCTTGGTTAGTATAATTCAGTAACCATATTTGCATTACTTGGATGCCTCTTAACATAAGCTGTTATTACAGGAAAGAAATTCGAATTCATAACAAGCAGTGAGCCATGGCGGCTTTGCCGTTCTATTATTTTTTTTTTTTTTTTGGTTTATTTTTTGGGGGGCGTAGAGCAAAATGAAACGCACATTTTATTTCTTGTGTGTTCACGTTGTTCGCGTTTCGACTTTGTTAATGTGTCGTTTTAGAATACAAACGCAGATATGAAAATAGCCGTGCAAAACTTTCGAGTTTTCCTAAGGTTTACGCGCAAACATGCATGCGCTCAGCAGGTACACCTTTGACAGCGCTCTAGTTTTTAAAACGCAAGAGCAAACACACACCTCGAAAGCGCGCTTGCGAAATTGAATGTGTTTAGGTTACATTGTTAGTTTAGGTGATAATTTAGTTCAATCGAATGAAGCCACAATACTTTTGCCTAGTCTTGTAATGAGATCATTTCACGCGAAATAGAATGGCACAGTTAAATTGGCTGTTCATTTGCCCAAATTAACCGGGAAACCTACATTAAAACAAAAGGTCTATTTGATGTGCTCACTTTTTACGTCGTTTTCCAGGTTATTCTGCTTCAAGATCGTGATCTTGTCTGGGCTTCTAATTCTGAGCAATTTGGATGCAATCGGGTCCGAAAGTGACACTATTTTAGCCGTTTTGCAGAGGGATGCATTTTCAAAATGGCTACTTTTCTGGGCAGTGACATTTCCTTCATTTTAGGGGTGGTCTGCTTTGGGTGAGAATTGCTGGAAAATTCATCGGTCAACCCACTAAAAATTGAGAGAGAGTGAGAGTTGTGAGTACTTTTTAAATATTTGTGAAATACAGGTATTTATCACTGATTTCTTTGGGAATTGATTTGCTGCGGTGTACCCATAGGTCCAGCACGATTATGACATCACAGAAAAAGGTTTATATTGATGTCAACATTCACATCTGTGATACGATGGCCCTGATGGACACAGAAACCAGTTCATGTGGATTGATGTTGGTGGCTATACAAGTTCATGTCTGATGCTCAGATTTACATCGAGACCGAAATGAACCTGGGGTGGAAGTTTAGGATTCCCAGGCCTAGAACCCTGTGGAATGACTGCAAAGACACGCCGTATATTGTATTGTATGTGTAATAATGATATATAACCATAATAATTTTAAGATACTTGTAATACTTGTAATAAATGTCTACTTTAAGGATGAAAGAACATCGTTTGAGTAATTAATGATATTTAACCATAATCATTGTATGATTTACTTTTATTCTTTATCGTTCTCTGTCTATAATTCAATGATGAAGAACAAACACATTAATATATTTCATTAATTTATTTCGTAAGAATCACCTATCAATGAACATGTCACACTCTAAAAACTTCCGGGTCAGATTGACCCAGAATTGGGTCCCATCCGTTATAACCCTTTTGCGGGTCAAATTATGACCCAGAAAGGGTCAAATATGACCCCAAAAGGGTGAAATGTGACCCGAAAGGGGGTCATATTTTGACCCAGAAAAGGGTTATACCGAATGGGACCCAATTCTGGGTCAATCTGGCCCGGAAGTTTTTATAGTGCAAATTTGTTCATTTCATACATATACACATCTACGAGAGAGTCACAGTAAGGCACAACGGTGGTCCTACTCATTAGGCTGTTGCTACCGATACTAGTCAAGTCCAGATCCAGGAACTGGCTCAAGTGAAAGGAAGGCTGTCCTGTGAATAAAGCGTCTGTCCTGATGGTGGACGGAGCATATTGTGGCATAGGTGCGCTGGCCATGATGCCCCGCCTTAAGTTTGGCCAAGATGCTGCCTCCTGATGATGCCATTCTCCACGATGAAGAGGTGCACGAGGTTGCTAATTATCAGTGATGTCTGGCTGGCAGGGCCTCCATAGCCCATGGTCTCGAGCAATGATGACCTACTGGATCCACTCGGAGAAGACCTCGCGGTCGCGGTCTTCACTGGGTGTAAGTCACTCGAAGACCTGCTCAGCTCGTGGAGTGGAGGCTCATCATCTGCTGACTTCGCTTGGCCAGGCCTGAGGGGAAGGCTTCTTGCCTAAGAAAGCTTCTAGGACTTGGATCTGGATGAGGCAGCGGCAGAAGGAGCAACTCTGGTGGAGATGCTGCAGGCACTTGAAGGGCGAGCTGAAGGGCCAGGCTCATCGACGTGGAAAGTCTCAAGAGATTCGGCAGCTTCTTCCACAGCATGGGCCAGCTTCCACTTCATCTGCAAACATGAATGATATGATAAGGCACTTTTATCATATGTAATTGAAAATCCTGTAACTTACACTGACAACAATGCGTTCTGAACATCGGTGATATAACCTCGGGAAGTCCAGCTCATAGGAAAAAGTCACGTTTGATTTATGAATATGAATGAGGTAATTTTGGCACAGTTTGACATGATTTGTGTATGGATAGAAATAAGTAAAAATTCTTGCACAGTTTGACCTTTTGTATGATCAACTCTTGTGAAAAATAAGGGATGGTTCATACTTTAAGATGGCACACTGTGGGTTCAGAATGCTCGTAGGGCACTCCAGATGCGAGCATCGATCCGAGATAATCCGTGGACAATGGACGAGAGACTGCGGGCAAGTGCTAACGTTGTTGTGTTCGACTTACTACAATTAAGGAGTTATTTGATCGATGCAGGAAGTAGCCTAACGCAGTGTAATCCTTTGAAATGACGTTTTATTTCCTTGCTCCATGATGCCTTTGCATGGTTTTACAAATTCATATGGAGCAGAGCGTTACTGTAAGTATATTGATCCTTTTCCGAGTGAATATTTAAAAAAAAATTGCAGCATTGTTAAACATAATCATGAAGAACTCTATGATTGTTGAATGATAGTCATATTGGTCAATAAGAACACAACACAAATATAGTAAACTTTTTGGGAAATATATATATTTGACGGCACTTCAGGGCTTTCCTTTCAGTAAGGAAAATGGGCTGTGTTTAATTTTTCCCGGGACGCAGCGTTTTGAGTCAGGTATAAAACATCGAAGTTAATTTCCTCTTGATTATTCCAAAAGTAGTTGTTTTCTTATACTACAAGTTAGTTGTATGTAAAAATAAATAAAAAGCTTCTGAGTATTATGATTTTTTCCCTGTCCTACGACCCTGCCAAATTTCGTACTGTGTTCATGGTCCAATAAAAAAAGTTGTCCTTACTTGTAGAGGGTGACATGCTACAGTTGGAGGCAGCCATGTAATAACTCCCTCGGTATCTACATTAAGAGATTCAGCGCGCTCAATTCAGATTAGTTCAGTGAAATTATTTTTTCATAGACTGCAACAGCCACATAAAAATAAACTTAATTCTGTTGAAAACTAAACAGCAACAATGTAAGGTAGAATTTGTTTTCAAAGAGTGTTAAGTGTGCGGGAGAAAAAAATTGATTTAGTTGGGATTTCACCTCAGCATAGTGACCATTGTCGTGACGTATGACATGACATCAGAAACTGAAACTGCAAAAGAACCATTAGATATGAATCCAATCATTAATGGGCAGGCTACACGAGTACATGTACTCTTGACCCAAAGTGGAGCTAATTCTACTGTGGTTGGTCTTAAGTTGACGGTCCAGTACAACATTCATTAGAGATCGCCGACTGTTCATGACGTCGATAATCAGTCAAAGTAGTGAAAATATACTCTCTAAATTCCAAAGAGTGAATATTCACTCTATTTGAGTGAAAGTTCAATCCCTCCTATTGAAATTAAGGACCAGAAGAAATGGAGTGAAATTTTTCCACTCCAAAAGATTAAAATTTCACTCGAACTTCCTCTGGAAGGCGCTATTTTCAGCCTTTTTCAGTCTAAATTCAGAGTGATTTTCACTGTAAAACGTCTTGTCCTTAAATTCACTCTTTCGGATTTAGAGAGTATCTCCTCTCTCTCTGTAATTTTTCCTTTTTATCTTTTGTTTTCGTTAACTGTTTGCAATCACCAAAAAGATTTACTGATGTAATGACAACGATATCTAAGCGCAGGCCTTACTAAGAGGTTTAGCGAGGATTTTAGGTTAACATTCCAGAGGTCTGAATACATAAAATATACTACAGTTTTATAGTCAGATAAATGTGGAACTGAAGCAAATTTGACGTCATGAAAGATTCGCAACAAAATTTTGCTCAAGTTGAGATCTCACCAGTTGCAAATTCGCAGCTTGAATATGTGATCTGACGTCACAAATTCGCATTTTTGCATTAAGTACGTCCTGGCCTTTCTCCTACTGAAAGCAAATTCCTATGTTTTGTTTGTTTTGTAAATTAAGTTCGATGTTTGAAACTTATGCCGTGCTAAAGCCGTGATCATGTAGTTTTATTCAACACAGCATAAGCACGACGTTTGAAAGAGCCTTGTAAGCTCTGGCCTGTAGAACGTTACGTTGAAATGGTTTATGTATGATTTTTAAACTTGTTTTTCGTTTCTAAGTGCTAATGAATACGTTCGGGTGGTTGGAAATTCCGAAAATTGTTTGACAATCAGCTTTCATTTTTTCCTACCATTGTGGGGGATGTTTCAGTATGGGCCCCGATTGCCCCCCCCCAGTCAAAAAGTAGAGGGGGATTATACCCCCAATCTCCTGAGGTTTACGCCCATGACAAAGTGGGGAAAACGTACGCCAAATGTGTTTTTAAACTCCAGTTGAAAGTATCTTAGAGCACACAACTGGGTAACGCACTTCCGTTGTCTTTTCTCAAAGTGGGAGTACTTTTTTGCTCTCATTAGTGGGGGTAATACATACATTTGCTCGTCGCCCAGCGCCCGATGAAGCGTGCTGGGAAGGGCTGATGGCTTTCCACTGTGATTGGCTACATTGTGTACGACCTGTGACCGCGAGGTTATCACTTCCTGTTAGCCAAGCGTTGTTTCAATTTTTGGGTTTCGCCGAGGGCAATGCTTTGGCACGGGCAAAGCGACGGCTTGATAAAAACGTGACCTTGGTACAATCACTGTATGGTAATTTATCTCCACTAAGTATCACTGATCACGTGTTTTGGGCGACATATATCAAATAATTGGTTATCTTGATCAATTTTGGAGGAACCAATAAAGTGTGGGGAAGATATTTTTAGCAGTGAGGAAGAAAACGAAAAAAACAACTGCGCTTGCACAACGCATTGAGCGAGCTCGAGCGCCTGGCAGAAATTTACCCACAATGCTCTGTGAATTGCTAGCTGTGGCCCTGTCTGACTAAAATCTGTACAAGGCCATCAAGCCACTGGTCCCAGCGCATCCTATCCTGTCACCCGCTCTAAATGTTGATTTCAATTTCGAAATAACACCACTAGATTTCACTTTCAGAGCATTGTAAATCACGAGAAAAACACACACACTTATTCGTCCTATTTATCGTCATTTTCGTCTCACTCCTGGAATGGCGTTGAATTGGAAAAGCAGATTCGTTTTTTGTTATGCATTTTACGGTTTTAGTCATTCAATTTCGTCATAAAATGTATCATATTTAAAATATTTATTTGGGGCAAATAAACATACAGCAACACAATCACAAGACACAGCGGGCCGCCCAGGAGAACATAAAAGTTGAAAAATAAACTGTCGCCAAAAGGCGTCGGTCTCCGAGACATAGGTATCGTTAAAATGCTTTGAATTATTTTTTTTTCGTGAATTACAATGCTCTGAAAGTGAAATCTAGCTATTGCTATTTCAAAATTGGAATCAACATTTAGGGCAATTGACCCTTCTTTGACGAAATTAAACTTTCGTTTAAGCAGTTTTAAATTAAAGAAGTGCAAAATTAACCTGGACAACCTATATCATTACTTTATTGAAGTGCATGCAGTGGTATAACCACAGTTGTCAAATTGTCTGGCACGCCAACAGTATTGTTGGTACAGTATTTAATTAATGCCTTGATTATTTAAATGTTCACGTGTGTATGATATTTTAGTGGTCTGTATTTGTAAATATTAATGTCGGTCATATTTGTCAATTTTTACTTTTCGTCGTGAGTTTCTAACTATTTTATTAATTTGTCATGATCACAGGGCCCAATGGAAACCAGTTTGTAACTGTTTGGGCATACCCTAGGTAAAGAAATGGAATAAATAAACACATTGATAGTTGAGGAAGACAGAGAGAACAATAGACAGAAATAAAAAATCAGGATAAATAAAAAGCGTAAAGAAACCCATAAACAATGTGGGAAACATGAGGAATACATGAGGAATGCTTTGAGATATAAAGATCCCTACCAAGAAAGAAAAGACCACTACCATGTCCAAACAGACAGGAATAACAAAAAAATTAAGGATTAATGGACAGAAGCTTTTTATTTCAGTTTATTTGTTGCTTTTGGTTTTGTTTTGTTTTGAGAATTTCTTATCTTACTTTGATCTGAATTCTCACTTTGCGAAAGTGATTACCTCTTCACGACATTGGAAATAAGCAAATCAGCCAACGTAAAGTTGAACCAGCTTTGTTAATTGAATGACGAATAAAGCTGCTAAAGGAATCTGAATGACTCCAAACGAAATTGAATGCCTGAATTCCGAATTTGAAAAATAGTAAAAACGTGAGTGGAAAAACGGGTCTAATTCAAACACATGTAACTTAAACTGGCTTCTCTTTTTTGCCGAAATTGACAGGGGAAAACCTACATTGCGCGATGATCGACATGTGGCATTCTACTGAGCATGACGAGAACTTTGTTTGATTAAATAACAACATTTTATTACGTTGTTTTCGTTGCTGCAGACGCTGCCGTCAGTGTTATAATTTGTATGTTGTTGCTGCAGTTGATGCTGTTTTCGGTTTTTGGGGATGTTGTAGTGTTGTACTTTTTTCTTTAATTTTGTTTTTCGTTTTTTGGTGTCTTGGCATCTACTTCGTTTCCAAAATTATTGCATCATTTTTATGGTGCATAATGAAAAATATGCTGCATTAGTGGCGCTGCACTTTTTGTTATCAGGGCAAAATAACTCATCATATTGTCTACCGTGTTGCTCGACTTTTTATGTACTTTTACATGATTTTAGCTAGACTGTAATAAAAAAAAAATCAATCCGAAATTGAACGCGCTAAAATAAAATTGCATTTGTTTGTTTAAGTTACGATATCCGTAATACGCTCGTAATATATGGCTTATTTTCAAAATGGAAGGTTTTTTCACGAACAACGCTTGAACTTAACAGTCGGGCGGGAAATAGCAGCTTAAAGGCGAAAGTGCCTGAGTTCCCCCCCCCCCCAAACATTTATCTTTTTCTTCTTCTAGCTTCTTCTTTCGTATGAGGCGACAGCAGCTAGGTTGTGTTTGAAAGGGTCTCTAACCACTCCATGGTGGCAGGATTGAGTTCATTGAGGGTGCACTGAACCAATTCAAGCTCCATTGAAATAGTGTAAAATCAAGTTTGGAGCCCCATGGCAGGCAACTGAAGTCCCTGAGGCCTCTCAAACAAAAAACAATGTGTTGTTTGGTCCTTCAGATTTCATTTGATTTTCAATTTTTAGTAGGTTAACCAATGAATTTTTTAATTATCCGCCCAAAACAAACTCACACCTCCCCCCAAAAGTGAATGTTGCCAAGCCCTCCCAGTGGCCATTTTTCAAATGACATCCCTCACCTTCCTGGGGCTCTTCTGACTAATTTTCAATCCCATTTTTGTCTGCTTTGCCCCCAGATGATCCTGGGCCGTACTGACACCATCCCACCATTTCTTGGCCCAAACAGACCCCTCTTTTCGAAACAATCTCTGGGGGTACTTTTTGTGCGCTTCGGCCTGGCGGAGAATTTTCCTTGAATTGGGACACTGCACCCTTGAGGTCCAGATCTTCGGGAGGTCAAAGTTCAGGGCCTCTGTCAGGATGTGTTGAGCCGTCCGTTCTGGTGCACCATACTGACAGGCAGCTGTTTCGTAGGCCCAACTGGCAGGTGCATGGCTGAGTTGATAACGACCCACACCAGTCCAAATCCGATTTAGCGATACCTACTCCCTGCGGGAAGGTTCGAGCCCGGGGGAGTTGTCTTGGGTGGCATTGTGAATTGTGCTGGATGTGTAGTTTCCTCCCAGCTTTCTTCCCGGGTCTGCAGGAGGTTGAAGTCCTAGTCTCTCAGCTTTGCTGCATGGTGGGAGAAAGGTCTCCTGGACTTCAAGCATTGAGGGGTATTTACCCTGGGCACCCTCAACAATGCTGTTGAGGAGGTGGCTGGAGTCACTGGCTGCCTTGATAACCAGAAAGCGTGTTCTTCTCTTCGCAGGTGTGCTGAGGCAATGCCTAACAGCACTGGGAGGCATTTTGTTGGTATGGGACAAAGAGAGCCTTCTAGCTCACAAAAAGGGAAAGCTACATCGCTTCCAAAAAATCATTCCTTTATAACAGAAGTTTCAAATTCATTCAGCTAGCTGTGAAAGAAATGCTTTATTACAAATGTTACGAAGGCCGTTGAACGTCCTACCAAAGCTACTTCCTGTCTATCTAGACTGTGGTTTGTACAACTCCTTTTAATTTTTTGTTTTAAGAATGACGAAAAGGTGTCATGATAATTGACTTTGGGCACAGACAGCATCGTCTCTGTCTCTTCATTAAGTTTGCCAAAGAGTACACGTACATTACAAACTCTATCACTGACTTCCAACATTATTTTACCAACACTGAAAATCCAATTTTCAATGCTTCCTTCGCCCTCGCAATATAACTTTATTTTCGGTTAGAAGCTAAACAGTCAGAAAATGAAAGCTTCCCAACATTTTAATTGAAGACATGAATATGCATAAAATGTTACGCCGCACACTTTTAGCTCATGCAGCGTGTCCAACATGACACATTTTTTTCTATTAATAACATGCGCGCTCTTTCAAATTCGCAGCAATAAGCTATAAATGTCTTCTTTTGCAGCAGTTGCAAAAGTGTTAAGTTGTGGGAACGTACGCATCCATTCATTCTCTACAAACCATCCCTTCACAATTGTCTTAGACAAACACATAAGAAACAAGCACTTGTACTTCGAATGAAAAACTTTACAAATAAGTACGTCTTACATGTTTGCTCTTGATATCTGCAAATATGAACAAGACAGGTCGTGGAAATCCCACAAACTGTTTTTATGTGATGTTACTTGTCCCTACCAGACCTGTCATTGCTTTCTGTTATACAGCAAAATTAAAATATTCAACAGCCCTGCGAAACTTCCCACCTCTTGTAGCATTCGTCGCTGTTTCGATCCCATGGTGTATAAGCTGATTAAACTTCGTCCAAGCGCACTATGGTTGCATATTGTTAAAATTCAATATTCTAGCCCTACTATGCAATTTGTGCAGCTATTACATTTATCAGGCAATTATTATTACTTTGTATTTTACAAAAATTAAACAAGTCGTAAAACGTTTGATTCACTCAAGAATATCATTGCACAAACCAGATAGCATTCACAAAAATCTTGAACCTCCCCTCTGCTTGACTTCATTCTCAAAATTACAGCACCGTAAGACTACCAGCTTTATACCATCAGAAAATCTTTTTTGCCCTGTGTTGTTTCCTTTAAAACATCAGTTAAATTAGAATAAAGCCCACAGCGACTGCTTTTGTAAAATACATGCACTGAATTTGTAATTGGCAAAATCTTTTCTTAAATATGAATTCAACATGTGCGAATTTCCATGTCACGTTCAGAGCTTAACGCTTCGTGAATTCTTCCTTTGTGATTCCAGATCCACTGAGTTGCATGATCGACAGCAGTAAGTCCCGAAAATAATTTACTGTAGTTGTCACTTTATCAACCATTAAGCTCAGGAGACAATTTGCAGATAAATTAATAAAACGGAACTGATCGCGTCGGAATTGTGTCGAGTTACCATTTCTGATGGTGTGCTGCAGATATATTTTCCGATTGAGTAGTATGTTGTGACATTTCTGTACATTAGTGTCCATTAAAAGTGATATTCCATTCGACAGTGTCTTTGCAAATTTTTCTGTTTTTCAGAAACATTGTTAATATGTCTCTTGTTTCCCAATGCATTTTTGATAGCGCTGACGGCATTTGTTTGAAGGGGGGTATTCTGTGAAAATTTATCGATAGCTTACCAAAGCCTTCTATTCAAATCTATTGAGAAAAAAGTGGATTACTGAAAAAAAAGTAAGACGTTTCACAGTGTGTAGACTTGAACACAACACAACTTGAGTAAAGTGAGAGGATCAATCAATCAAGTGTTTGAGAGCAGTGCTTGTATACATACATGCTCCTCTGAGTCCTGATTTTCAATTTTCGGTTCCTTCTTGATTTTTCCGCTAGTGCCAAAATTGCATTTGTTGTGATATCATGCAAGGGAAAACCTGAAGTATTTTTGAACTAAAACTTGCTGAAATCGCAGATGTTTTCTTGTTTACGTTTTCATTCATTGTCGTTATAGTTCATGAGAGTAGGACAATAGCAAGTTTCCTACAAATATTTTCAATGAGCAAGTTTTGTATTTGCCAACAACGCCATCATTTTTCAGGAGACGTATGGAAAATATCCAAATATTTAAAAAGGTGCGTTTTCAATTAGAATAACCAAAGAGAGATGTCAAATAGTCTTTTTTTTCTTTTTTCGGTCTTTTTTGGAGTACAGAGTTGCTGGTCTAATCATTACAGCTTAATGGTTGTTAAAGATGCAACTGCATTTTAAAATGTAAACCTTTTGGATGATTTTGGAGATCTGTTATGAATTTACATTACGCTGGTGCACAATCGAAATAAAAAGGCTCATTTTCAGCAGTTTATTTTGAAAACAGAACGTGGAAAGACTTTCATTGGTGAATTCACCCATGATACACAGTGCCATTACACGAGCTCCACGTCAAAGTTAGATTTGGATGCTGTATGGTCAAACTTTTTTTTCCATTTGTAAGTCTTTTCCTTTCATGCTATGATACATGAGCTGGATCATCCGCTGTAGTCTCATCAGCCTTGCGCTCTGAAATCTGCTGGAATCTCCTCTACAAATAAAATAAACAAAACTCACAAATGTTAGTGATTGTGAAAGGGAATGATTTTCATCATTTTATCAGTGTAAAAATGATACTACTTTTCTCAGGACACCGAGGTAGATTACATGTATATCCAAACAAAAACATCTAACTATTCCTGTACTTACTGTTGCATTTATAAGACAACCTTGCCCAAATAATGCTTTCCTGTGAGAAGCAAAACAGACCAAGGCGCCCTCCCCGCAGTGTGGTATCAATCAGATAACCCGAATCTGCTACTAAGGCATCTCCTTCATACAGACGCACCCTGGCAAGAAATACATTTTTATCATCAGTGACAGCACAACTCTAGAAAGTTGCCGTAGAGTCATTTCGCTCAGACGCACTCTAATAATTAGCCAATCGATTTATTTCAGCTACATGTACATGAGAATCTCATTGTTAAATGGCTTAATCAGCTCAACTGGAGGACATTAGGATGAAGTAATTATTCATGGATTGCCTCAAAGTCTGACAGCAAGTCTTGATCACCGCAGTAACGACGGGCTACGTCTAGTTTGTATAACTTCTCTTTAGCATTAAAGAAATGAATAACTCGTCTCTAAGCAGCTAACCTTATGAGACCGATAGAGGGTCTGTGCTGCACAAACCAACGATAGGCCTGGTTGTCTTTCCAACCGTCCTTCAGAGGATCCTGCCAAAGGAGTGTTACCTATAAAACATAAAAGGCAGATCACAGTATAAAGACTGCACGATTCCAGCTTCTGCGCAATGAACGGGAAAGGTAAGACTAGTACGATAATAATGAACATCTGCCAATATGATGGCAGATTTACATAAATGCATCTCCTGATGTACCTGGTTGGTCGTGTTCCCTGTATGCCACAGTGCATTTCGCATCATCTCACCTGGTCCAGTTTCAGACTTGACCACCTGAAAATAAATTTCGTTTACTCAGCATTAATTGGCCAAAACGCTTTGTGGAACACCGATGAACTCATGAAATTATGAATCGTTTTTACAACTCGGATGTGGCCCCTTCCTGTTGTTGGTTTAAAAACTTTAAAAAACTTCGTATTTTTCTCATCAGAATAAAGTAAGGGAAGATTTCTCGCATTTTTGTTTTAACATTACAATTAATTAACTGAACATCACATTGTTGATATAAAATAAAATCAATATTCAAATAAAAAGTGAAAAGGGAAAAAGACAAGAAATAAGAATAAGACAAACTAAACCTTAAGTTGAAATCCTGGCTCTGCAACGGCTCTGAATGGTGTGGCTTCCCAATATGTCTGCAAACCTTGCTTCCACATCAAAGTGTAGAAACTTGCCGAATCTTGGTAGCCAAACACAAAGCCCGCATAATCATCATCTGTATTGGTGTTGACAAAGAAGGTTCCCTCGAAGTCCACACCATCAAATGCCTGGTAGGAAACTGCAAGGCCTGGGTCGCTGTTAATAGTCTGCATTATTTGCTTACCCTGTGAAAAGAAAACATAGTGGAGGATCTACTTTTAACGAAACGGGGTAAAATCAAGGTAAAGTTCTCGAAGAGCTGAGAACTCACCTTTGCACAGAATTTGAACAGTCAATTAATAGCAGAAAAACTTCAGATAAAAGAAAATGCATGTCCCCTCCTGAAAAATAAAACGCAATATAAAGAGCGTGGTATATGCATCCCTCTTCCACTGTTGTGTTGAAATAGTGCAGGGGTCCAGAGAATAAAGTCACGTAGAGTAAAATCACGAGAGGGTCCATCTTCTCTGATCAATTCATCATGAAAATTCTAAAATACATATATTGGCCAACAGAAATCTGATTAAAGAAATCAGAAAATATTAGATATTATTTCCAAAATGTGACAAAGGGTACACACTTGTGTCCGGCACTTTTCATGAACAGCCGGATGTATCACAACTTCAGATACTAATAGGCCTATAACCTTGTCTTTATACACAGATGTTCTTTTTCATGCTAGTTACACTGGTTGTCCTTACCTCATCAAACACAACCCACTTGGGATCGACTTGCGAGTCACCCTCAGGGTCAAGTACAATGGTTTGGAAGGATCTAAAGTCAGTACGTTGTATGGCCGAGTCCTCTGGGCAGGAGTCTTCATCATCAGGGACGCCATCAGTGTCAAAGTCAGTGTCACATACATCGCCTACGCCGTCCCCTGGAACAGCACATATATTATATCATTAAACACTTGATTAATTGCCACCATCCAGAGTACATTTAAAGTAAGCAAACTATTTTGAAATCTCATGCAATGGACGCAATTTTGTTTGGTATCTACCATTGGAATCTGCTTGATCTGGGTTGAATACAAGACGACAGTTATCTGTAACATCTGGAACACGGTCGTTGTCATCATCTTCATCGCACGCATCCCCTGACAATCAATTAAGGAAGAATGCAAATGTTTAACCCTTAGAACAAGACTAATCGCGACCACAAATTTCATACAAAAATCATGCAACCAGTTTGGTTACCCAGGCCATCTCGATCAGTGTCAAGCTGTGGGTTGTTGGCTACGTATGGGCAGTTATCTTCATTGTCTTGTATGCCATCACCGTCCCTGTAAACAAACCACGTGTAACCAAGTACTAAGTAGGGATAATAAATAGTTTAAGTAGATGGTGCATAGAAGGGCAACACCAGATATTAAAAAACAGAGTCACACATAAGCTGATGAATTAATATGGGTGAAAACATAATCCCATTAATATATCAATTAATCAAATAAATCAGCTGCTGGCAGTATGCTTAGGCCCTTGGCAAGCCACTTCGCCCGGGGCCCCAACTTGCCTCTCTCCACCCAGGAGTATAAATGGGTACAAGCATTAGCGGGGGAAGCAACCTGCGATGAACTGGCATCCCAACCAGTGTGAATGGATATATTCTCACTTGTTTCATGCCAAGGAAACTGGAGATAAACACCGGTCTGATAAGCCAAATTGGCACGGACCAGACTTGCGTGCTATATTGTTTCTTGCTGATTTTTCCTTTACTTTTCTGTCTTTGTCGAGGCATCCATTTCATGAATCGTATATCAAACATTATCTTTAGGAGGCCTATGTAAATTCTTTACCAAGTTCAAATGAAACAGTTTACTGAAGCAAATTCAAGAAAAAAGAATATACGATGTAGCCCCATTTAATTCTGTTTATTGTCGAGAACACTTTCGAAGCCGTACATTGCCAAATTGAATAGGACTGGGTTTCTTCAACCACGCCCCCCCCCACTTTCTTTTGATTTAAATTTAAGGACGTTCCTTACGTGTCAATGTTTGTATCGCATTCATCTCCAAGCAAATCATCATCTTTGTCACTCTGAGATAAAAAGCAAACAAATAAGCAGATTAGAATTGGGTCTATCTGATTCAAATATGGAAACACCCGTCTAAAAAATTGGTTGAAACAAAATCAAAGACAGTATAAAATGAAATCATCCCCAGCGGGGATCCAGGTGGAGGAGGGGTTAGGGAAACGCCCCAACCCACTCTATTTCAAAAAGGTAAAAAATGTTGAAACTAATAACAAAATTCTAAAATAAGTGCATCAATACCATTGTAAACAATTTATGCCATGTAATGTTTCATCATCGTTCGGCTTGTCTGCAAAAATTGAGACATTATTTAAAACAATTTCCGGCCTGAACCCCCCCCCGGAAAAATACCTGGATCCGCCCCTGCACCGATAACGGCCTATTTCCAAATGTCTAAATGTCACTTGCATTATTCACTGAAAAAGCTTCCTACTAGTGCATCGTCTGCACTTATGTTGCTACGTACATAATTATCGTAAACATGCATGCACTATGAAACACTTCATAGGGCCAGTGATGATCCTAGAATTTGTGCACACTTGGTGTGCAAAAACGGCATTGCAGCTCCACTCTTACCTGACTGGGATTGAAGATGTAACGGCAATTATCGCATTCATCTCCCCATCCATCATCGTCTGTATCCCATTGATATGGATTCTGTTTGTAGACGCAGTTATCAACAACATTGATTACACCTGCGTGCAAACCAATCACAGCACTTTGCCTTTTATAGCGATCAATGGAATAAACTCTTGGATGCCGAAATACATGTAAAGCTAGCTGTTAGAGATTTCTTTCACATTAAACTGTGAAGAAATTACTGCGCACCATCGAAGTCGGCCCATAGCTACATGTGATAACTTCATCTGGTGTACCCTGAACGTATTAAAAACCTGTCATGTCTATCCACGGTACAATCACAAAGCATAGAACTTCACATATAAGAAGTCAGAGAGGGTTTGTTTACATGGTATCTTTGATTAAAATGGGGGGGGGTGATGTTTACAATTATTTACTGATGAATCAATCACGTGGCATATTGACAACTTATGTGGAAACATACCGTCATTGTCGATATCGTCATCACAAGCATCACCTACTCCATCCCTGTCTGTGTCGATCTGTTTGGGGTTAAACACTCTCGGGCAGTTGTCACACTGGGTGCCAATTTTGTCAAAGTCCTCCCCTTCTTCTTGCTTTGGATTACCTACCAAAGGACAGTTGTCCTGTGGAGAATATCGCATTTCAAACACCATTGGTATACGGTTGAATAACACATGCATATAACTTCATCCTTGCACATTTTCATTAACTAAGATGCAGTCACTGCAAAATTGGGGTGATAAATTTAACACTCCCACTGTTATCACAGGACTACACCAACACTTTTCACTGGTATTAAAAATTTTGGTGTTATTTGGTGTTATGTTTAGCACCCGGCCTCCGGTTTATTGTTAGACTTCTAGATATGCAAACTAACGCCATCGGTGTTAAAGTAGCACCCTATGATGTAGTCATATGATAACACCAAAAAGTGTTGATTTTAACACCACAGTTTTTGCAGTGGTCGTTGCAATGACAGGCATGTTAAAATCTGGTCAGTTTTCCAAAACAAATGTCACGCTGATGTTCCGGTAAGTTCTACGTTCTATGTCCCGGATCAGGAGAACAAGTTAAACAACATAATGCTGACAAGTTTTTAAAAATTGGTGTTCACATGGCTATAACACTGCAAAAAAACCTGTGTCAGCAGACGACCATACCAACACTTTTCACAGGTGTTACCATTTTTGGTAATATTTCAACACTGTTGGTGTTACTTTTAACACCCTCCAGTGCAATGCAATATTTGTATGTGTGTAAAGTAACACCAGCGGTATTAAAGTAACACATTTGGGTGTGATCATTTTATAACACCAAAAGCTGTAGCTATTAACACCAGAGTTTTTGCAGTGAATAAGCGTAAAATTGGACAAATTTAAAGATAATTCTGTCACAAAAACTTTTCCAAACTCCACCTCCAAAACATTTGAAGCACTTACTGGTAAGTTGAGCACTCCGTCACCATCTGCATCTGAGTCACATATGTCGCCGATTCCGTCACCGTCCACATCTTCTTGGCCGCTATTTGGGATTCTTACGCAGTTGTCCTGTTAGGGATTCCAGGCATGTAGTAACAGAGTAATTAATACAATAAACACTAAATCTTGCGTTAAAAATGTATTCTTAGCAATTAGCTGAGCTGGTATTGACGACGGACAAAACTGAAACACCAATCTGCTCCCAAATGATAGATATAATGCTTAAGTTTCCTTGTATACCATCTTTATGTGCTGTAACTGCACGTACCTTCATGCAATGTTTGTCCATACACGGTTGTTTCACATCAGGATATCCATCTATATCTGTATCGATACCACAGACGTAACCATTGCCAGCCCATCCAATGTCGCACTGTTATTAAGTGGCATTGAAAACATACAGGATGAAGGGATCAATAAAGTACCATTGGACACAGTACAAAACAGACAAAACGTGTTCTTTCCTCCATGAGACTGTAGCAAGCCACTTGTATGTAGGTGTAATGTTAATGTTTAAAGTGCGTTCCTTTATAACATGACGACCATAAAGCGTATACGCACTATATAGCTGGGTACATCTGCCCAAAATAACAATTCCGTTATTACGCTAAAAGAGCCCTGGTGGATTCCAACCCTCGACAATTTTGCCGTTATCGCTACACTGCATTTTTTCACGATCCCGGCCTCCAGGGTTATAATTCTTTGAGGGCATTTTCAAAACACTTTTTTTGAAAATCAAAGAATACAAAGCTGAAGAAAAATTGTTTCCATGAAAATTCATTGCAGCGACGTTTTTAGGGTTAAACACACCTTGCAAATGTCTACTGGGTTGCAATGCATTCACCGGGCAAATCAAAGGATAATTTAGCTCTTTTTTTACAAATGAATGAGTTCTCATACATGTACCCACATTCCACGGTACTCATTAAAGTTTTTCAACCTTACCTCACAATAATACTGGCCATTTCTTTTTATCTTGCATTCTGCGTGCTCGTGGCAGGAAAAGGTTGTACCATCAGGACACAATCGGGGCCTTGTGCATCCAACAGTCTGGTTACCACGGAAACCTTCTAAACACTCACCACAGATGTACGATCCCTAAGTGGAAATCAAGGCATATTATGACAACATAGCAAAATAATTTCATGTCTAAAATTCAAAATCAATGGTGTATACGCAGGATATGAGTTCAGACTTACTTGCGTGTTTATGCACCGAGAATTGGCAACACACTGCCCATTGTTGATGTTGCATTCGTTGATGTCTCGGCAAATCTAAAGATAATATGATGATATTTAGTCACATTAAATAATTCAGATGTATGAGCATACTTGGAGAACATTAATGAAAAATCATTTATACCGTACCATCTATTTGATCAAAACAAATAATTTGCCATTGAAATTGCTCAATAATGTTTCGTTGAGTGAGATTTTCAGTTACGTTCTGCTGGGTATTCAGCGTTAGATTGAGTAAGGTCGGGGTGGGATGGGTTCAGATTGGTTTTGGTTGTATTGCGTAAACAGTTGTATTGCGTTGTGGCTGTATTTCATTGCTCGAAATACCTTTTCCATGAAACCTTACGTTTTAAAATAGTCGGAATGCCGTTAGGGGCCGTCCCTAATGTACGTACGCACGAAGGGGAGAGGGGTGTGGTGGTGTTGCGTACACCATGTGTACAGATGGGGACGGGGGTTCTAGCCAGTGCATACCGTATGCAAACCGAAAGATTGCCTTCCATGAATCTTCATCATATCAGTACACTTTCTCATACAAATAAATATCAGAATCAGCTTTTGTGCATCGAAATTCAACCGCTGTATTCTCCACCATCCACCCCACCTTTTATCCTCCCGTGCCAACGCCATTATTAGAAAATCGAAACAATGCACGACAGAAAGACGAGCAGCGTCTTCCGGAATTGTGGAATGCGTATGCGTAGAGAGGGAGGTGGTTGGAGCCACTGCGTACGCCATGCGTACAGGGGGAGAGTATAAAAAAAAGTCGGCATGTCGCGCGTACGTACTTTATGGACGGCCTCTTACAGTATATAAGAGTATGCGTTACATTTGCACCTGTCTAGTTCGCCTGGCTGCTGCTAAGCCAACACCATCAATTCCTACTCCAGTGAAGCCACTCGGGCATGGTGTGCATCTGAATCCGGGTACAAGATTAACACAATTGGCAGCAGGTGAGCAGGGGCTGGCGAGCAAACACTGCAAAAGGGAGTATTGCATGTCAGTAAATGGTTGATTGGGATTGTTTGTTTTAATATCATAGCAACGAAACACCTACACACATATTCCAACAAAATGTCTAATACCATTAGATATCTCAATGGACAGGCAATGATCAGTTACTTATAAATATTTATCATTCACTGAGAAATAACTGCGTAGTAGTTTGCATAACACATCGGAAGGAATGAAGTCTTTATGTTTTAAGCATGACAATACGTTAACTTCACAAAAAAATCCCCGATCTACTGTTTCCTTACTTCAGACCTTTTAGCTTTTGGTTCTCTAGTCTATTGTGATGAAAATAATACAAAATGGATTTAGATCTAAATGGGCGATGTTCGTTCCTTTACTCGTCCCTTTCAAGGTTACATTTTATGTAGCACAGGAGAACATAAAACAACTGTTATTTCTCTCTTTTCTTTGGTAACCATAAGAAAAATACATAAACAGTGAAAACAAATTCAACCAGCTAACAAACTGAGGTTTATAACTTGTAATTTCATGAACCACTTTTATTTGAATTCAAAACGATAAGCATGTTTACGTACCGTACTTTTTCCCAGAATTATTCTTTGTATGTCATAAGTATTAACAGAATGAGCAGAGAGGGATAGCCTGTGATTTTTCTAGCTGACAAGAATTCTAACCTCATTTATGTCGGTGCAATGGGTTCCATTGCCTTGGAAACCGTCTGGACATGGTCCACACAAGTAGCCAGTGGGTGTGTCGGTGCACCTGACTGTGGGAAAGCAAGGACTCGACCCACATCGCTCGTATTTCTCAGGAGGAACTGGAATAATAAACAATATTTTATTTCACTTTACTAAAGGGAGACATGCTGTAAGTAACCGTCAATCAGGCACCTAATATCATGACTGCTGATTAGATTGCTCGGAATGTTGAGAAAAATGAAATACCGTCTGTCTGAGAAGGATACAATACTACAATGCCTGGCACACCACTGAGGAAATTTGAATGAACTTGAATGAAACCTGAAAGGATATCTCTCACTTGAAAATATTCACTAAATGCAGTCAAGTCCATAGTTTCAATATAAAGATGTGTGTTCCCATTTACCGCCTTATAGGACTCTAGAATCAAAAGGTAGGACTTTCCCACAGTATGTGTGATCTTACTAGTTGTGTTCTCACGACACATGGAGCATCTTTGCATCACTCCACGAAGACGAGCAATTTCTTTTGTCTATAGAAAATAGAAAAATCAAAATCGTACATTTTAAAATGGCTATTTTAAAACTAACTTCCCAAAATATATGTCAGTGCAATCAAGCATTTTAAGGACTGTTTACAATTACTACAGAGTAGGCCTACTTCTTTTAATAAGTGTACACAACTTTGCAGGAACTTGATATCTTACCAGCGAGCTTCCACAACTCTGTGAATACAATGTACATTAAGTGGACAGTGTGAACTCAAATTCATGGTTTGTTTCAGTCCATTATTTGTGAATTCTCCGACAGAAAATATTTTCTGTTTCTCCGTATAATGAAGCATTCTCAGAGAGAACATTTTCTGTTTCTCGGTATAATTAAAGATTCTTGGTCTTTTCTTCCCTTTTTAACACTGCCATGTCCCTACATTTGATTCATTTTCTATTTTTTTTTGCTAAAATGATGTGGACGGCTACTTCCTAACTGAATTAAAAAATTAATCACCGAAATGCCCCCTAAATGGCAGGTTCACAGTGGTTCTGAACGCTGTGACGAAAGACTAAAAACCTACTTTGCTGCATTTACTTCGAAAAACTATTTCAAAAATTCATCATTTATGCACTCTGAAAAAAATTTCACACTTCTGTAAAACCCGATGTTTTCATGACCAAATATTTTAATAGACTCTTGCTAAGAATAAGCAATTTAACCACCTGTTCGCTGAGTTCATTTTGTAATACGTAGATGGCATCAACAAGAGAACTCATGGAATCCATGAGGACCAACGTTCCCGAAGCTAAAAGAACAATAATAAAAGGCCGAACATTAACATACACTCCGAAACTCTCTTTACATTAAATGCTAGGTTTCCCTGCCCACATTTCTTTCAATAGCATTTTAACTTCTCTGAACTTTTACCATGGTTTTTACTTTTTGAAAAAAATGTGGCGTGTGCGTCATGTGAACCAAATTAGAAACATTTTATTTGTTTTTTTACTATTAGGATTAAAATGAATAAAGTGGGTAATCTGAAAACGTGAAAGATTTTAAGGACAACATTATCAAGAATTAACGCGATCAACATATATACTGAGATGACACTTTGAAGTCACGTTTCTTACAGGTATGTTAAGGTAACTTCAGTTTGGAATTTCTATCATTCAGACAGAGAATAATTTTTGGTATTTCCAAGTTTTAAAACAATGCGTATCAAGAACATATAAACCGACTGAGCTATTTTTTCCCTACCTTTAAGGTGACTGACTTCTGCCACCTGATTCCTAACCATTCGAAGATAGAACAACTTACCAACACCCTCCCTTTCTCGTTCATCTAGTGGCTGGCAACCCATTGATCCTAATGCTTCCTCCAAAGAACCTCCAAACAAAACCTTGACATTTTGAACTCTGCCCTGTTGGATTAAGATATGATAATAAGGACCTAGTATGACAATTTGGCGAATATGAACGATGAAGTATGCATTGACTGCGCTCAGTGATCAATATCGGGTTAAGGCGCCTTTCCTTATTCGCGTCAACACTTGCGTCAAGCGTTGCGTATCCGTCAAAATCGCTCTCGGTGTGATTTTACAACGCAACGCACACGAGTGTTATGTTAATGAAGTCGATTTTTGTTTCCGTGAAAGTGAAACACATAAACGCAACGTGTACGTAACGCATCCCCAAAGCGTACATATGGAAAGACGCCTTTATCTGAAAACTTATTATGCGTTCACATGCCTGTGCTTTCCAGGTGCAGCATCTTCAAAACTAAGTTTTCACTGTGTTTATATTTTTCAGCACTAGACAGCTAATAAGCATGAGATACTTCAGTGAATGAGATACTACAGAGATGAGAATGAGATGAGATACTGCAATGAAAGGATTAAAGCTCTTGAAGTCTCAAATTATAGATAAAGATCTATGGCCGTTAAGCTTCCACTTCCCTTGTAAGTTTTTCGTTCAAAAACAGTTTTCTAATAACTATTGAGATTGCTGTAAGTTTTGCATATTGGTACTCATAGAACTCTGGACCCAACAAGACATTCTGAATCAATTCGTCATTTCTTCATGAAATTGTATCGGAATTTTATCACGCCTTTGTTTGTAAAATTTGAACAAATGAGCCCAGACTTCTTACTCCAACTTTTAAACGGTCAAGAACTTTGACAAAAGTACCCTACCAGAAGAGGTTTTGGTGAGGTGATGAGTCCACTCTGTCCGACCCTCAACTGCGCCAGATTCAAGGCTTTCTTGTTAAATGCTCTCCCCAAACGGCTTGTTATCACTTGTGGTTTGCCGACGGGGTCACAGTCGATGTAAAGAGTAATCTCGTTCTTGGACTCTTGCAGCTTACTCAGGTGAACGATAACTGTGTGCCAACTTCCGTCCATCGTTTTGACACTTGGAAACTCTAGGGTGCGACTGTTATCTCCTACCATGTAACTGAATTTTACTGGGAAAATAACCACGTATTAAGACAAATGTTAGAACACAATCTATTTTAAGTTTAAGACGAAAAACATTTTTTGCACCATACCAGCAAACCTACATTTCTGCTACTCTGAGAAGCTGTGAGAAGATCTGCGCAAAAGTCCCATTCCATTGGGCCCATTCCCTTTCGCTTGTCGCCCAGCACCCTTGCACAGATATTAGTGAAGGAAATACATGTACGTCACATTGGGTCGCAACTTACGACGCGCGGAGCACTGTGGGTAAATTTTCTGCCAGGTGCGTGAGCTGGCTCAATGCGTGAACATTAACGGTGGTTATCACTTCAATTGTTTCCTTTTTCTTCCTCATTGCTGAAAATATTCTCACTACGCTTGATTCGTTGATCCACAGTTTATCAAGATAACCAGTGATTTAAAATATGTAGCCAAAAGACACGTGATCATTTATACCTAGTGAGAAGATAAAATACCACACTAATTTGTTCCAACTTTCATGCTTTTATTACGTAGACGACTCTTTGCCCGTGCCAAACACTACCACTGGCGAAACCCAAAAATTGAATAACGCTTCGCTAACAGTCAGTAATAACCTCGCAGTCAAAGGTCGTGCACAATGTAGCCAATCACAGTGCAAGGCCATCAGCCCTTTCCAGCACCCTGTGTGGGCGCTGGGCAGCGAGCGAACCATTCCCTGAGCTGAGACTACTGGGCTTGGTTGGGTTTGCTAATCTCAAATGTAGAACATTTTGCATTTGCACCACAACGGATTCTTCCGTATAACTCACTACGCCGGCTGATGGACAAGTTTTTTGGTGATACAAAGCATGTATTTGTAAGCAACAATTTTACTCAATTTGTTCTTACCTGAAGATATTCGCTGTATGACTGATACTCTTCTTTTGGTATACTGCGTGTAAAAAAGCCATGCCTTACGCGCAGGCCGGTGTATGCAGTAATAGTTGGAATATAAAATAACATCGTAAAGTAGCGTTATTATTACCTTTGCCACCTGCTTCGCGAGTTCCATCAAACATGATCTCTATGCAAGGATGTATGCTGTTTATGGAGTAGACTCCAGTTAAAACGCTCTGTACACCTGAAGTAAGCTTTACCCGCGCCACAAAATACACATCGTCTTGATGTCGCAGCTCTTGTGCCAGGGTTTTCAGATGGACCTCATCTGCGATAAGCGAGTTATATTGAAGGCGACCGTCAAACTCATATGAGTCACCAAATAAGCTCGAGCCATCGTCTAGTACAACAGAAACACCAGAAACTCCTTGGGTCTTGATTGGGAACAGGTCGAGGAGGTTCATCTCTGAAACTGAAAAAAAAGAAAAGGAACATGTAACGATATTAATAGTTTTTTCTCAAAGGCATTATGAACATATGCGACGACAATTTGGGGAAACATTTGTTCTTGACCATTATGTCCGCAGGCCCATTTTGTCCGCAGGCCCATTATGTCTGCACCATGTCGTCAATGGAAATCAATATCCTCTACAATGACATGGGAACATATTGGTTTTACTCCATGAATGATTCTTTTTCCGTTTCAATGACAGTGACGGGCCAGTCACACAAATAAAACTAATTAACTGGAGGTTTTGAAGACAAAAACTGAAATTTGACGAATCCTGGCAAGGTTTGCGAAATCCTTCTCGCAAATTTCGTCAGTCCTTCGTAATATCATATTTTTGTTTGATATTCAAAAATGAAGCGGATGGTTTTTGCATTGCGTGCGCTTAAAACGGAGACCATTAGGTCAGGCTGAGATGAAGCAATTTATGTTCAGACATTTTAAGAGTAACCAGTGAACAGACACGTTTTATTGAGACTAACAAACAGTAATAATTCATGGCAAATAACAACGGAAATCTGAAGTGCAAATAACATTTTTGAGTTCAAAGTAACATTTTTAAAGTGCAAAAATACATAAAGAATACATGGTGTACCCGAAAAAGAATTACAATTGAAACCCAACGAATACAAACTGCTGTCGAATCTCTATATGTTTCAGACAGAATTTGCATTACATCATTTATTAGCTTTTCAAGAACACAAACCACAAAATCTGTGGAAACAAACATGATAGGTTTCAGTTTTGTAAATTTAACTATGTTTCATAACTAAATGAAAGCCTTTTTATTTTTACTGTTTCAAACCTCTCCAGCTCAGGACAACCGTGACGTTACAAACCCAGGAATAATTCCTTTCCTTGCCCTCATTTAGGATTATAACTATGAAATCTTAAACACCAGTACTGCTTCATAAATCAACACTTTCCACATGAAGAAGATTCGCTGTATGTGGGAGGGAGAAGGGAGTAATCATAAATGTCGTCTCTATCTACGTCTCGTACGTTTGGTGGCTTGGAGTTCGGCCGCAACTATGAATTTTGTTTTTTCTGGACTTTTTTTTTTAAGTATTTCTGTGGCTACGAAAATCAGGGAAACCAGTCTGTGTAAGCAAGGTTCAATCGGTCGATATTATCCTTTTGTTAACAGGGGATTCAGGATTATTCCAATAAGATTGCTGCGGTGAATTAGATTTTTGTAGAAGAGAGAGGGATGAGATTTGTTATCTGCATCAACAGGTCCACTCCTCACTTCTTTCTTGCAGTTTGATTTTGCTTCACGGACGAGGGGTCTGTTTGCATATACCTGTACATATATATAGTAGAGTTTTTTTGGGGGGGGGACCAGCATGGAGAGAATTTTCCTGTCAGTTTAATACACTGGCAGAGATACCAACATTCGTGCTTAGTTGAGCTTCCTAGAAAGTATGAGTGAATTTTCCTTAATTTTAAAAGCACAATATTTAACTGGTCTAATGCAAGGCCACGATAGTGGGTGGGTTACACTGGTCAACACACACATTAAAGACTTATTCCATCATCACTGTGGAAAAATAACAGCCTACATTAATATACCCGCAAGGAATTTAAAAAAAAAATTCTGACAACAATGAAAAATACGTCTCAGTGCAAGCCTGAACTGAACTGAATCTGCTTGCCCTGAAGAAGGTACTCAGTTACCGAGAGCTCGGTAATCACATATTCCAGAGCACTGATTTTATATTATATTCTTGTTGATACTCTGCGCGCACACATCATGCCTATTCATGAGGCGCATGCACTCACGCATAAAACTTCAACATGTGGAACCATTTGAATAGTAAAGGAATTCACTCCTATAGTGTTCTATAGAAAACAAAATTGCGTTGCGTCGTCGCCCCGACGCCAAGACGCAACGCTATAACGGCTCCGTCGAGTCTTGCCTTCGTATCATGCTGTCGTGACGTCGCGTCTTGCCCTCGTAGCGTCGCGTCGTACTGTTGCGTCCCTGTCACTGTATGGTTTCTATCCGGTTCGTAAGTGTGACATCACTTCAGTTTAAACCACGCCTACTGCACATGCATTGATTGCCGTTTACATGGAACCATAGAACTGGAAGTTAGTGCAACCTTAGTGATCTTCCAATGGGAGCCTGCAAAATCGTGATGCGTCCGCCTTTGTGAGGAAACCACTTACGAACCGGCTACATTGTGCTTTAGGCTTTTGCGTCCTGGTGACGTGCCGTCGTGTCGTTGCACCGTCGTGTTGTACCGTACTTCGTGTCGTCGTATCTTGCCGTCGTGCCTTATTTTCTGAAATTAGCTGTTGATTATCACAAATACTGGGCTGTATGTGGACACAGCAGAGCGGACAAAATGGGCCTGCAGACACGAAGGGGCAGACATAATGGGCCGCAGACACACGGGACAGACGTAATGGGCCTGCAGACGCAATGGGCAGAGTAGTGTAATTTAGCTGAGTTTGTTCCATGCTAAAACTGTCTGGAAATAAGCAATTGGGCAATTGGTGATTTCAAATAGATTTTGAAATAGATTTTGATAATAAACATACATTTACATTTCTTCATAAATACATGAAGATGATATTCTTTTATTTTCTTAAACAAATAAAAGACTAAATAGTGTCATGAATTAGCCCATATATAAAAAGACCAGCATGAATTGAATCATGTTCTATGTATAAACTGCAAAGCTAAACTTTCCAAAAGTACAGTAGGTGGCGCATATACTGTCCTACAGACTAACAGAATTATATCAATTTGTACATCTGCCATATCTGAAGTCACTCGCTGATCTATTTCAGTCGTACATCTTCCATTCCGTCATATTTGTCCGTTGACTGGAGGAATGCCCATCTTCAAATTCAATTATGGCTCAGCGGACGTATTATTTGCAAAGAGACAGGCTACCTTGTTTGTGATACGCTCCAAGAGCAGAAGTGAGTGAAAGAGCCAGGTTTGCCGTAAAAGCCACTGAGCATTGATCAGTCTGACAAGATTGGAAGCAATTGCGAGTGATGTGCTTGGAGGGATGCAGAGACATCCACCGCAGAGTCCAATTCGCTTGGAATGGCGACTCAACACGAAGAAGCTCCGGTATCCCCAGTGAAATCCAGTTGATTCAACTATTTCTAGCTCTATTAAATTCCACAAATATCTGACCCACAAAACACATTTTATGTTGATGTGGTATTTCTTTTTTACCTAGCAGTAACTGTTGCATGCAGCAGAGCCAATCTAATGCTTAGTAATAAAGCTGTGGTGGTTCAAAAGGAATATCCAGTACTTAAATAATATGCCACATTACATTACATTACACCTGTAACATAATCGAGAATACTGCATCACGCCCCTCCCCCACGCACAAATGTCACATATGTTATTATGTCTGTAGCTATGAACGGGGAAGATTTTGTTGGAATTCGTACAAAGTTTTGAAATTGTTTCATAAAATTTCCTCCTCCTTTTTGAATCTTTGACAAAACACTTTGTCAGCACTAAAATCTCCCCACCAAGAATACTGGATGCGATAAAATAATGCACTTTACTGCACTCACAAGTTAAGTCTGTATTCCAAACTTACCTCCATTTTTTGCCTGGATGAGAAGAAGGTTGCAGAAACATGTCAACGGCAAGATCCAAACCCAATTCAGCGTGTGCCCCATCTGTCATGAGAACAGTAATGGCATTAGAAATTAAAATGCTATCCATAATTACCTTTTAAAAGAACACTTTTCTATGAGGTGATTATAAATGATTTGTTCAATAAAATTCCGTTTGAAAGTGTTTGCAGCGAGTAATCAATATTGACTTTTTCAACATAAAATCCAAAGTGTAAGAATCTCCGATGATACCTTCATATCAGATGAACTTGGGTACAATAAAGATTTCCGGAGCAACGAACCAATACGCTCACTTTCTCCAGCAGTTACCGAGCAAAATAAGTTGAGATCGCTGTCAGATGAAAGATGTTATGCCGTTGACGTTCCCGAGCAAACTGGCTGAGCAGTGTTCATCGCAGTGAAATATATCAAGCCTTGGAGGTCAGAGAGCGAGGGCAAGTTGGGCTTGGAACCACGGGGAGGATGTAATCGGGTTGGGGTTGAAGACGCACCAGGGCCTCAGGCTTGCGTATCTTGGCATCCGACGAATACCTGCGCGGCAGGGAGCTTCAGGAGGGCTGAAGGCGAAGTCAAACGATACTGCCACTTAGCATGGGTCGCTCAAACTGCAGAGAAGATTCAAGAAAATACTAAAATATGCCAAACAACCAATTTAGGAGCAATTTGTGGAATGGAAACTATTCCCCACTAAGTCTGTCTATTTCCTGATGACTGGTGCCGGAGACCGTTGTGATTTGACATTGGGCCTGACATTCATGTCTTGCAACAGGAGAGTCTGACACAGAATCAGGACATCAAATATTAAGTACAGTGAATGAAATTATTCCCCACATTGTTTTTTTCTTTGTAATATTTCATTTTCATTTAGTTCTGCTCAGTTGCTATTTCTTCCAGAAACTTTTTGTGCACTTTTCTATTTCTTTTTAATTTGTTTTCTGCAGTCAACAAGATGTTACTGACGCGAATTAAAAATAGGTTTTCATGATTAATCAAAGATTAAATAACACTTTACAACATATCTCAGAAGGACGGTTGTAGTTTATCACAACACATTTGTCATTTTCCAATAATTGACATGAGTAGGTGCAAGAGATGGTCAGCGAGATAGGGGAAGCATCTCAGAGGGCAGATACATAAAACACCAGGAGCATTAATGATTGTCATAGGCGGATAGAAGAAACGATTGTCTATCCAATGCAAACTGAATCTGACACAGGAAAGGAGAAGTCCGAGTATACGGCAGAAATACGCCCATCGTTTTCGCTGGAGGTTCTTGTTTCTGCTTGTTTGCTATACTTAATAGCACTTAAAAGTGGTATTTTAGAGGAATTTTTATTTAAAAAATATTCAAAGTACATGAACCCCACGATTAAAAAACTTCGAAGAGGTTGTCAGGGAAGAAAACATGAAAGTGTGGCACCCACAGAAAGCCTATTTCAGATGCTGATAGCTGTCAGAACTCATTTCATAACAAACGTGCAGAATCATGCATGAACTGTTGCCTGCGGCAGAAGATGGTTATACATATCATTATACCATTATGAGCTATAAATATCCTTACCGGATACTTCACAATTATTGGTGACGTATTATACGGCGCGCTGGCCCCAATGGGGAAATGCCCTGATAAATATAGTCACATAGGAGGTCGGAATTCCCGCTAACAGTAGTTTATTTAATCGTCTTTAACCAGTGATTTGTTTGTGTTATCTAAATCAATTTTGAAGACACTTATGTATCAAGCCCAGGAAGTGACAGGGTGGAAGGGTTGGAGTGATTGTTTGTTGGTCGGTTTGTTTGTTTTGTTTGCTTACTTGCTTGCTTAAGTTGCTTTTTCGTTAGTCCAAATAAATACTTCATTTGCAATAACTACTACTGCTTTATTGTTTTTATTGGTTTCATTTTTCTTGGTAACTATTGTGTTACCTGGACGCCCCACACTAATCGACACGAAACTGTTCATAGCATATGCTCAGTCTGGTCACATTCATCTTTTGAGCCCAATGTGCCAGTGTTCCGTTTGTCTAGGTGTCAGATCTCCAGATCTTCGTAAGCGTCTACGTCACGCATCCAAACGTCACGATCACTTTAAGGCTTCCCCACGTGTAAGGCATTTACACAGTATGCATTCGGGGGTGGTGTTATTTGTGTCGGCTTGTATACTTCTAAAACAAAAAGATACCTCCGTTATGAATAACGAGTTTGCATGACATAATAACAAGTTGTCAAAATATTTTGATACAGTTCCCGTTCCTGTTTCTACCATCGAAAAATGGAATTGACGATTAAGCTGTTTCCTTTGCATGCTTCCCTTCATTCAGGTGGAAATACGACTTGAAATTACGCTGTCTAGGTAATACCAAAATGTAAAATTAACTAGCTTGTACAACTAAACTGAATTTAAAATATGTTTATTTCGATCACCTGCAAAATCATGGGAAAAGTAGCATGTAGTGCCATGGGATCGAATAGATGTTACGCAAAGAAACAATGGACAGATGTACATGTAAATTCCACTAAGCTTGAAAGGATCGGATAGTTCTTTTATAATTTGGAGGAAGTGGGAATGGGAAACGCAAAATAATGTCGTATTTTGACGTTTTCAAGATGAGTTCAGTCCCTAAAAACAAAAAAGTAATGCTGACCAAAATAAATCAATCGGGATATACAACCTGAATCGGAAGCAAATATCAATGACATAATGTTTTGGGTGACGTCAACTGGCAATACTAACCGTCATTCCACGGAGCAACCACCTGGGTTCCACCAATGAAAACAAGTAGACACAACCACCATGTATTATCAAATTTATTTTGTGGCTGCAGCTAACATACCAGTGAATTTAGATCTGACCTCCAGGGTTAAACCCAAAGGTCCAAATAACCAGGAATGTAGTGCTGTTTGTGTGCATGGAATATTTCGCAGACGTGAAGTTTTTTCTAGGTTTGTACAAAAACACCTAGAATTCGACACGGAGGGGGAATAATATTAACGAAAGAATGTCATCGGTTGGAAAGTAAGCATTTAAACCTGCACATGTACGACACCTGCAGGCCCTGTCTCATTTCGGAGATGTTAATAAGTGAAAATTCCAGATTACTTCTTTAGTATTTCAGTTTTTGGTCATGTTTTGGCCATGTAAAAAGAAATTGATGATCATCTGTTTTGCCTGTAAAGGAAGGGTAGCGGGGATTTTTTTAAAAAGAAATCCACGAGTTAAAATGACGGCAAGTTTATGCAGGGTACTAGTACAGCCGAACCCTGGTATTAAGAGGACCTTGGGACTTAGTCTATTATCTTGTTATAACAGGAACCTTGCTTTTATATTGGTAATAAAAAGCAGTGAGAAACAATTGTTTCTTGTATTAAAAGTTGTCTTGTTAACAAGGTTTGACTGTATGTTTGTGCATGCAGTCATAGCCACAGTCAATAATTCTGATGGGGTCGTGTCTGATTAGTCATTGGTGCTGTTCCGTTCCAGCTCTCCTTGATCGAATAGAGCTTTGCCCTTTCCTGGCGCGCGTGTCCAATACACGGAACAGCCTTCTGATCGACAATGAACTTGTCTGAATTGAATTCTCAGACGTAGGGTAAACTTGGGATCGTTTTTCGTTCAATGTTTCGGTGCAAATTTTTTACTCCCCCCCCATTTTTTTAAAATAAAAAATAGAAATAGAAACATGGGTCGGAGGCATTCTGGACGGTTGGGCGGGGATGATAACCTTTTTTTTACATGGCCTAAGATGTGGGGTTTTTTTTCTTTCAAAACCTTGCCTGATGAGGCAGTTCGAATACATAGTCATCGGTATGGTCCAGTTCAGTTGTGAAAATTGAACGTACATATTCTCACGCTATAAAGTTTTTCTGAGACAGACTTTTCCACTACCGTTCTCAATGTATGCGACCGGACACACATGTGCCCTTGAACTTCAAAATAATGACGGTAACAACATAACTATGTCAGATTGACTTCAGACTTCATATCTGTAGTGATGAGCGTATTTACATACATACCAAATTACAAATAAAATCGGGTTTGGGACAGCGGGATCCCCCCAGCTGTCCAAACTACTTCAGCTCTTTTAAGGTTAAGCAACCAGGATTTGGGTAAAGTAATTTAGATGACATCTCAGTGCGTATTTGATGTTCTTTTATGCACGTGTATTCATAATCACTGATGATCAGCCTCCTAGTGTGTACACGAGGTACTTGAAGCTTAGGTGGACTCGTCCTGCTGCAATCCTGGGCAAATCTCGTTGGAACATGCCTCCCCTCGCCACCGTCAATGTTGTTTCTCATTGGGTACCGGTAAGTTGGGCTTAATCTTGATCCAATAAATGACCGCAACATTGAACAGGGGAGAGGTGGGATCTTTTCACCACGCTTCCCACAAGGTGTTCCAACTATTTTGTCCAGGATGGTGGCTTTTGACACCATACATGAATTTTTCTCGAGATGACATTAAATTGATACGGAAATAAAATTTCTACCTCTGCATGTAACTATAAGTTAGAAATGTCTCTTGAATAATTTTTTTTATTTGTTGTCTTCTAAATCTTCTTCAAATCGGCGAATGAATTAACCTTCACCACCCCTCCACCGACATAGATGTTACTTTATGGGTCGAAGACTATGTGCCTCTTTTAATTCAAAGTATCTCGTTATTGAAAGAAGAGTGTCGAATTAGCACATCTCAAAGCTTGGTACCGGTACTTGTAACCAAATAAATATCCATCAAAATGGCAGTCGTCCACTGAACAATGCAAAACCGCAGACAGTTCGGAAGTGAAACTATTTGTAGTTGATGACACATAGCTTGATTTCTTGAGTGGTTCAGGCCTGTACTAGGCAGTCCCTCGGATGGAGTTGTACTGAACAAACAATATACCATCCCGGGGGTCAGTCCCACGGCGAGGTTGTGGGTTCATATGTTTAACAGCAGTTTCAACGGAAACGCCCAATTTGGACACAAATATAGTGTCAAGGATTTCACTTGTGCTACTTGATATTCAAAGAATTGAAGCATTTTAAGACGTCTGGGTTTTGTTACCCTGAAGTCCACCCCACTGGCTCCGATAGGATATATGCCAATGGGAATGCTGTAACTTTGAAAACCTGACCTGGTTTCGTTTGTAACTCTAGGTAGCAGTACGCGTAACACTCCATCATTCTAAATATAACGTAGTACCTGTACGTTAGATCCCTTCTTGAAACAATGTATTACCCCCCCCCAACGGACTGGAAACCTGTAGATTGGCGTCCTTTATACGGCAGAAGCGTATATGACGCCAAAGCATTGTCTATAATACATGTATTTCCAAGTAACAGAAACCGAATGGCAGTCGTTTAATGACAAAAGTCGTCTTAAATACTTCCTCTGTAAAAGTTAACATTCCTTTTCAAAGAAAAAGCGACAGCACTGTATTTATCAGCTCGACAAACTTCAAAAGTTATAGCCAAACGTCACCTCAAAATCGGAACCGATCTCCCAACATGCCTGTACATTCGGGTTGCCCCTTAAAACATCTACACTACCCAGAATTTCGACAAAACAGAATAAAATAAAACAAACGCAGTGACGAAATGCACCTGGCCCGGGCAGTTGGTCCTGGTGGCACATGGTTCAATGGAAAGTATTTGGTGAGTTCATTGAACAACATCTGTCAGAGCCTATTATATTTGATGGACTCAGATCGGCCAATGGGCAAAGTTGAGAACTTGAGATCAATTTTCAGAAACCTATCTTGTATTTATGACAAAATACACAAAGCATAACACGTAAGCTACACACCCACCCTAATGCAATCTGTTATTTGTGCCTGTGTGAGCTGGTTTATTTTCACCGATTGTGCACAAATATCCTTTTTAATGTATGTTTTAGCTGTTTCCTCAAAATTGGCCTTAATGACGAAGTGGACTGTTCCATCACACCGCGTGGCAGCAGTTATTTCTATTTCGATGCTAATTGGTAAAGTTACTGTAAATTGTACCTTAGCAGTGGAAATTGCCGTTTAATATCGTTAACTACGAGTTGCATCGCACCAGATTTCTTCGGGATGACTCTTTCCAAGACGGCGGTACAAACCCTCTTCAAAAGACTGTAATGAACTGAGCTGATTCTTTACGCGAAGGCTACATGAAATGAACACATCCGTTGTTGAATGACATTCCCGACGTGGAACTTTCCTCTGTTTTAGTGGGAAATTTAATTATAAAACTATATACAACTATAAAAAAGTAGAGTTCTCCAAACAATTGGGATAATGGGTCGTATGAATAAAAAGTAGCATTTGCTTTTACTACCATTTTTGAAGCATTTACTCGTGTTTATATGAATAATAATGAGTAAATGGTTTTACTTCAGTGCAATTGCTAAAAAGTAAAAGTATTTACATTTTACTCTTTAAACTTTAACTATAAAACTATATACAATTATAAAAAAATAGAGTTCTCCAAACAATTGGGATAATGGGTCGTATGAATAAAAAGTAGCATTTGCTTTTACTACCATTTTTGAAGCATTTACTCGTGTTTATATGAATAATAATGAGTAAATGGTTTTACTTCAGTGCAATTGCTAAAAAGTAAAAGTATTTACATTTTACACTTTAAGCTTGTTCTTGACGATAAGCAGTTGCTTCATTTTATATGAATAAATATAAGTAAGTTCTAAAGAGTTGGAGTATTTACTTGACATTTTTCAAGACTGGGTCAGGGCAATCTTGAAAACGAAGAGCATTTACTAATGTTCAAAATGGCAGCATTCATGAATGTCATAAAGGAAAAGCTGTATGCCTTTAGAAGGGGAATCTCAAGAAATCAGATGTAGGCAGTTGTACCGATTTGAGAGTGGCAGAGAAATTTTCTTCATCAAGATTTTTGTGATCAAAATTACTGCCATCCTCTTCATTTTTGCAAAAGGTGCAAACATTGGAATCCAACGTATGAATTTTACATAAATACGAATTAGTACCAAGCATTCTGTGGATTAATCTACGTGGAGGAAACCCTTATCTACGTTTTTTGCAACTGTAAATGTGTCAGTTTTTCTGGAGCACAATGGTAGATTGGATTAAGGACAAAACAAAGATACACCTTGTAATAGACAATCAACTTTTATTGGTCGGTGTTGTTGACACTAGACTTACATGCCTTACTCTTATCCTTTTGGTTGCCAGATTTTACATATATAAAATGAAAATGAACAGCAAACGCCCCTCATTAGAAGCTTTGAAAAAGGATATCCAGAGGTATTATCATTGTGAAAAATATTTGGCTTCTATCAATGGTGCCTGCCAAAAGTTTTGGTTGAAATGGCAAAATTACTCTGCACTTTGTCAAGTTTAATCCGAATAATTGAAGTATTATAATCTTTTATTACTGTATTAATTGCTATTAAGTTTGTGTTGACAAGAGAGAAATAAAAAAGGTGTCTCTGGAAAAACAATTACTGCCATCGTGCTTATCTACTGTGCTAAGGTCTCGAGATACAGCACCGTGCCGGACTGTGTGTGTGTCTGTATGTGCAGACAATGCAAGCCCTATTGTGCAAAACGTTTGGCTGTGAAGTCAGCCACAAGCATTTGTTACTATTTGTACAAGCAGATGCTGAATAGTAAAAGAAACATACAAATTCAAGCAACTGCTTATTCTTAATGCTTTTACTTCTCAGTAAATGTTTTTGCTGTTTGCTTCTTATACTTCATAGTGAGCATTTGCTCGTTTGTATTTATACGACCCATTGGCTCACATCAGTGGTAGTACATTCTCACTACAGTTCAATACCCCACTCATTTACCACGAGTATGCTTGTAGTAGCAAAATATGCCCCCTATTACCGTTAAGCTTGATAAAATCGAGTCAATTTTGTTTACAACGTACTTCTTGCACAACAAATTTATTCTTTCTACTTTACAGCAAATTGTTCTGATAGGCCTACATGTAGCCGGTTAGGGAGTAATGAAAAAGCGAATTCGTGTTTCATCATTCATTTCAGTGCATCTATGTAAAAATATTTTAAGAAACAGGGTTAGGCCTAACCCTGTTTCGTGTATTGTGAGAGATATATTCCCCTACCCCCCCTCTTAACAGCGACCATAGCATTAACCATTTTACTCTTGAGCTGAATGAGCTGCCCCTCTGTCTGCAGTCTCCCATTCTAACAAGTTCCGTATTACTTATTAGTTTGGTTAAGGAACATCAGCGAGAAAGACAACGTAATCAATAAATAATTGGAAGTGTTCAACTGTTCATACGACAATGTTGCACATGACTGTAATTCACTGAGCCACATGTCAATTTTATGACCTTTTTACATGCATTGAAGTGAAATATTTATCCTCCCAAAAGTATCAAGTGTGCTTGAAATACAAAAATATTAAGACAACACATACACACATAAAAGATGAATGCGTCAACCTGATTTGTATCATCAGGGATGGGTTAACGCTAACACAAATTACTGTACCTCACTTACACCATAGTAGTTAAAATATCTCAGAACAGTTGATTTTAAAACAAAAACTAAAAAACGTCCTTACTTTTGCCTGCGCAGTATATAAACGGCACATATACAAGTTCCCCTTGCTTTGGCTCTTATTATATCCGGAGATAGGCCTTTCTTATTTTAACTCTCTATGACTTCTTATTAGATCCTAAACTTTTTCGTAGGCCCTAGGCATAGTACCTACTATGCCTATTGGATAACCCAGTGAATTGGGAGGTGGGGGCAGAGAGGGAAGAAGTCGTGGGGTACAGAAGACCCGTTGTACCAAGGACTGAGGATAGGACACCAGATGTTACTGATGTTAATTGTAACCTATTTTCTTGGGGAAAGTGTTTCATTTGGCTTCTCTGATTCGGTAAGGGAGCTAATGCTTAATACTCGTGATGAGTTTAGCCAGGTTCCAGTTGATGTGGTGTCTGCAGTGTGTATGAGCGTTTCAGCTTCATCCACTTGCCACAATCCCGAGGCTCCTGCCATGAGCTGTGTGTTTTGTTTTGTTCGGCAGTGAGGTCCCACGGATGTACATTACACTTGCTACATTGGCATGGGAATTTGCACACACTCCAGGTCCGCTTTATAGAATCTTGCCATTCCTCGTGAGATTGAAGCAGAATCTGCATCTTGAGGGGCGCTTTGTAGAAATAAAAATAAGAAAGTCAGATACCATGCTTCCTGTAGGCCTAAGATCGCATTGGACGTGGTTGTCAAGTACTTCATAAGTAGAGGCGGATAAGGAACTAAAAGCCCTGACTATTGTGAAAGACACCCACCTGCTGGTGTTGGTTTTGGAATCTTGTATTTTTACTTCGTCTTGATTTGTATCTATTGCGTTGCAATGCTCTGGTGATGTAGTGAGGTTCTCTTGTGCTGGTTTTCCTTGTCAAAGATGCCCGCAGCAAAATCCTCAACGTTACCCCCCGCCCCCTGAAAGGGTCTAGATCTACCCGTGATATTGCTAAACCGAGGTAATGTGTATGAATTGTTTTAGGGGAAGCTTTTGTCTGATTGGAGAGTTAAGCATTACTTCTTCGTTTTGCTTTGACAAAGGCCCATCTTGAAGACGGCCTCAGTTAAAAAAATGGTGAATTTACTCTTGAATATACGAACGCATTTCCTGCAACTATTTTGTTCGCATTCGACAAGACAACGGTTAAATTATGACACCAGACATGCCTTTGATTATATAATTTTATTGTTCGGTTTTAAATATTACTATGATAAATTGGAAGATATTGGACTTCTAATTTTTATATGACTGAATTAGCACTTAAATTCAAAATACAGGTATTGCCAAGGTACTGAAAATTTCAGATGGTAAAGTTAGTGTACATATAGGTACATGTATATAGCAACAACTTATCTTAACCGAATCTGTGTACTTGTTCAGTTTACGTCACCAGGATTTTCCCGTGGAGGGGAAGTACCAGTCAACATTCTGAAAGAACCATCAATGGTGGAAAGGGCTACCGTAAATTCTGAATTTGTCTTGTAATGGAAGAGGACAAAATGACCTCCAAATAAAGTATATAGAATATTTACTGAGCATTTCATCCCGGCCCTATAGTTTCCTCCTTTCTTTTCAGGACGCTCTGTATTAAGAACACCAATCAATTACCCAGTAGATCACAGTTACCATCACAAAATGGTCTCGATAACCATTTGCGAAACATTAGTGTTGAAGTGCGATGAGCAGGCTGACAGGAAGCCCTTCGCACTTATATTTGGAAAATTTGCCAAAATCTCGTATTGGCAATACACCTTTTTGACGTTCGCAAGGCATTATAGGGCTTGGATGACAAATAAGCCAAAAATGTTTATGTATAAACTTATGGGGCATAAGTGAACCAGTCAGAAATCTGTTTACAGATTTCTTCTGAATATATTTATTTAATCGTGGCTGAACAGCCACGATTAAACTTAAACGTCTATAACAGTCTGCCAGAATGCGATGGTTGCAGATACGTATTACATGCAAATATAACATGAAAACATGGCCAAAGTGTCTTAGTTCTTGCCCTGCGGTCAAGTCAGGCTTGTCACCTGACAGAGATTCCGGGAATGTTCCCACTCGGGGCTACCGTTTGTGCCTGGCCGTGACTGGTAACGAAGATAACTGACGTGACAACTGGACCCGCATAGCATAAAGGTGGGCAAGCCATCTTTGGCTTTTCCTGCGGCGAACAAAAAACTCAATATTGGTCCAAGCTACAAACTTCGAATCGCAGCATTAACAATTTGAAGGCGACCGTTTGGTTGATAAGAATTGTTGGATCGGTCCTGTAGGACCACTGCGTGATTACTCTAAGGATTAAAGCACAGCAAATCTAAGTTGACTAAATGAACTAAGAGCTTCTTGCACTATAACCTAAGGTACGAGTACTGCAGTCGTTAGAGGTGGGTGATATTTTACTTTTCTCTGCAGCACAACCTAACTTTTCTGGGATCCCTATAGTGATTCAAGACAGTTACGTCCCCTTGCACCAAAACAGAGGACAATGTGTGACCCACATAAACACAGTATTGACCCTTGTTCCCAGTTTGATTAATGTTTTTGTACAAATAAACATTAATAAGCAATGACAGTTTCCGTCTAGTTCACCTCAGTCTGGTTGGAATATTAAGGAGATAGTTGTGCAACAGGTCCATTTTATTCAAATTCTTAAAATTCTCGGATTTTGTTTATTGTTTGAAATAATAAAAATAAATATTGAAATAATGGCTCTATGTCGAAATAATTCTAATATTTTATGACCTTGCAAGCGTCCGCTTCCTGTCTTCATACTGGAAAAAACACAGAGGATGCACCAATGAGGCGAACTATAGTTGTTCCGAACTCAAACGTCACCGCCATCATTGAATTAAGATTACATACCGTACAAAACTAAACGTACTTTCAACAGTTTGCAGGCGGATAGAGGATACAATCTTATCGATACACATAAAGTTGACACCAAGTTGTTTTTCAATGGTCGAATAAAAGTAATATTTTAAGCATTTACCAGAGCTGTTAACACTAATTTCGCGTAGGTATTTGTCGAGTACACTTTCTTAATTTCTTAATTCTACGCGTGATACTTAGGGAACACGGTTTCATGTCCCACCGCATCCTAAGAAGCCATTTCATTAAACGTTGCTCAGCCTAGGAGACTTAGCATAAGAGCAACTTGTAATGGCTTATTGGTCCACCGCCTTCACAGCGCTAAATATTTATACGGTGGTCGATTTTTCTATTGCTGACGGATGTCCCTCCTCGACACTGTGGTAGCGGTAGAACATATACTGTGGTGTGTAGACGAGCTTTCCAAACACAAACTCATTGTCATGTTCATCACGAATCTCTTTTTGTCCGCCAATAGCAGCCTCATATGTCGGAGGAATACCTGAAGAGAAAAATCGATACCAAAATGGAACTTGTGACAAAAAGTGGTCATTCTCACATTGTATGTTGGCACACAGGAGGCTCTCATAACTACACGGTATGGTGAGTGGGGATTATAGTGTTGAGTTAAAATCTATGAGGAAACAATGCTTTCCGTGTCCATAGCTGTGACATGTTTCCTTCACAAGAATGTGCGAAAAAGGTACCCAAAAAAAGTGCATTCAAAGGCGGCGGGGGACGAGCGGAATCTTTTCCGCAGCGATACTTTGAGAGAATAAAAGGCGCCCTCTAGTTTGAGTAGGCTCTGGAAGCTCAGGTCCCAGGGGAATAACTGTGTAATAGGATGGAGTAGTGTCATCTGGGTACATGTAGTTCCTTCGAGGGAAGAGGATTTTCAGTCCAGTGACTTTTTGGCGGTCAGCACACAGATTCGTAGGGAAACGTGCGCCTTCGAAGGCTTGCTACCATAGATACAGAAATAGAACAAAAAAAAAACTAGATCCATAGATATCAAAAGAATAAACGGCTAGATCGGAAGTGGAAACGCACGCGCCACGCATTGTGCATTGTGCACGCATTGTGCATGGGTGCGCTAAAAAAATCACGTCAATAGGGCAATGAACAATAGGCAAAACGCATTGAAGAAATTGAAGTCAAGATAAAAGCTATACAAAAAGTCTACATTGCGCACTTTTTTTGTGTTTTTGCATTTATTTATATGCAGCCGATATTGCCATTTAATATTTAAAATGCTAAGTACATGTATGTTACGACATATATCGTAATATTCAAAATAGGGTCCAGTATAAATAAATATTACTTTGTCCTTTGTTTTTACACAAGGAAATGTACAAAGAAAAACTCTGTGAAACGGAGGGCCAAATTTAAGGTTTGCCGTTCTTTTTCTCTACTAATATCGTAAAATATCATTCTGGACAAGAAACTTTGGCTCAAGAGCAATATAACTTTCTGTGTTTTATTGAATGCTGAACTTTTCTGCTCGGCATGAAATGTGAGCATACATTATCGGAATTTTAGTTAGCAGTGTCACGACAATTTACCGCGGAGGTTTAAGTATGTCGGTCTATTACATGGCTAGAAGTGCACCGAAATTTGGGATCATTGCTGTACTCAATAAGGATTGCAGTGTGAATTCCTGTATTAACTCAATCTCACGATCTCACATTGGCTAGCATTGTTTACGAGAATAAAATCACACCAGTAATATTAAGAAACACGAACTAGTTTCCATGATGTTGAGAATCAGAAAAAACAGACAGCTTAATGCATGACACTTAGACTGTACATGAACATGGAAGCTTTGCTGTACATGTACCATCTTTGCTGGAACAATGGCAAATTGCCACAATGGCAAATTTTCCACAATGGCAAATTGGTGCAGCACAGTTGACCACCATGATTTACTATGAAACTTTATTCAAATCGCCACGGGAGAAGACGGGGACGAACGAAGCTCAGTCAAGTCAGTGGAGGCCATACAGCTACAAAAACTAGAGAGCAGACTCATATACAGAATGATACCTGCTGGGCGCATCCTTGTTTGTGCATAAAAGTATGGAAAACTCGAAATTTTGTACGGCTTTTGTACGGCTATTCGGATATCTGCTTCTGTATTCTAAAACAACGCATCAACAAAGCCGACACACAAACATCCTGAACGGACAATCAGTAAATGAGCGTTTCATTTTGCTCTGCGCCCCCCCCCCAAAATGATAATAATAAAATAAAAATAAAAACTGCGTGCACGTATGCGCTGCACATGAATTTTGCCGTAACTTTTTTTTTTCAATTGGATTTTATCGGTACCCAATGCGCACGACAGCTGCTGCTTTGGGGGGTATCTCCGAGAACGGCTAATAAACAAAATTCTCGGCTAACCCGCATAAAATTGAAACGAAAAGTGATCTTCTGGCCATAATCTTGAATTTCCAGCGAAAAAAACGGAGGCCAACCGCTTCCTGGGAGTCAACAGGCGGTGCTCTTTCGGGTTTGATTTTGCATTGTTTTCTATGGGCGCGTATTCGGTGTACTGCAACTTGTAAAGACAAGATGGTGGTGTCCATGGAATTAGACCAAAAGGGGCCGCCCTGTCCTATTTTTAGTGCTTTTTTATTTACGGGCTGAGAAAATCAGCACTTTTGTCTTTGGAAGTTGTCAAAACAGTAAAAATTACAGGCAAATATCAAATATCGATGTACACTGTGTCTCTTTAGAGGGGCCTATTGACTATTATGTCCTATAATAATTGGAAAAGGTCTTCCAAAAGCCCCCACCCCGGGAAATTAGAAAGTTCCAATCAATACTTCCGTCTGGTCGAGGCTTTCTGGTAGTTTTTCTTCTCTGCGTCCCGCAGTTTTGTAGAAGATGTTTAATTTTGCGTTTGTTTACTGAATAAGATTATCATTGCGCAAAAACACTGACGCATTCAGTGGCAACGGATAAACTTTATTATCCTTTTTCAGAAAAACAAGAAAGCGTATTCAGTTTTGGAATGGGTTTCTATATTTTGATAGATTTCTTTTTGGTTTTAAGCCATTTTACTGCCACTCGAAGCGATATTAAAGGGTGCATTCCACCAAATCGTTGTATTTCTGCGCGCGAGCTCATTAATATTTTGTGATCCCACGAGGTTTGCAGAATAAGATATGCCATAATCAGGAGGGATCATGTAGTTCTTTAAATTCCGAATTTGGGACTGGTAGTTTCCAATTCGGCGTATTTCTTTTACGAAAAGCCCCAAATTGCGGGGCTTATATTGGATAGAGGCAGGCGGCTGCATTCAGAGCTGACCACATAGTTTTACTACTATTTTGGGGGTATCCTCGGGGAATGGCTATTTAAAAAAATGTTCGTGGCTAACCCGCATACAATTGAAATGAAAAGGGATCTTCTGGCCATAATCTTTAATTTCCAGTGAAAAAAAGGAGGCCAACCTCTTCCCGAGAGTCAACAGCCGGGCTATTTCGATCTGATTTCGCATTGTTTTCTATGGTCGCGTATTTGATGTAGTGCAGTGCAACCCTCTGACTACAGCCTCGACTCCAAGGGGCACAAGGTATGGTGGAAACCAACATGGCGCGGCAAGATCATGCACATGGGAACGAGGTTGCTATGACTAGATCGAACGCGCGTACAATACGCGCTGCCATTAGTCACGTGAATGAGGCTAAAAAGTTTGAATGCGCAAATGATTGGCGTGACGTAAAATATACAGAACGAAAATGTAAAATATGTAAGACGAGGCACCATCTACCGACCGGTTCGGGGACGTCGCTCCTGATCATGATGCAGAGCTTTCTGAATTGTTCCGAAGCGATGCAGAGCTTTCTCAGTTGTTCTGAAATGTTAGGGCCATGAAGAGCAATTGAAAAAGCCCTTCATCATGGTTGGGCCACTCTGTAACGTTGCCGGTTGCTGCCAGGTCATGTCGATTGTGATTGACCACGTTGTTAACAGTAGGCCTCAAGCGTGAGCCAGAGGCCACTGCTTCCAGTGTTGGGCATTACACGAGTAACACTGGCACTAATGGCAGTAGGCCTAGGCCCATTGCCAGTGGATATAACATTAGTAGTAATTATATAACACCTAAGCTGATCCTTGTCATTTGATTGGAGGATTGTAGGTCCCGTGATATTTTGTAAATAGACTATTTCATGGCTGACGTTAAGAAAGTTGAAATTTGTTATATTCACCGTGCATTTTTGATTATTATGTAGTTTGATAAACTATTACACGCAAAGGACTTCTATACCTAATTGGGCAACAGAGGGCGCGAGTTATACCCATGATCACATGCCGGCGTCAAATAGCCATGATCACACGTAAAATAGCCTATAAAATAATTCAGTTCCAGAGTCAAAATGAAAATAATTATATTCTCATGAGGTAAATGAAATATTGTGCACATTGTTTTTTGTTTTAGCCTTAGAGAAACAAGTTGCATAGGCCCTATACAATATTGGGGGAAAATTGCAGCTCAGAAAATAAAATGTCCTCACACTCGTATCTTTCTTTGTTCTCGGCACGTGACGATGCATGAGTTGTTCCATGTTTGGTTTGTATAGGTAAGCAGGACGTAAGATCACTTCGTTTGTCTGGTTCACAGACGTGGGCCCGGGGTCCGAGTATTTGGCAGCATCCACGGCCAGTTCCCATAGAATCATGCGTAATATCAAGCCGCAGTCAACTGATTCGGACACGGCCTTCGCGTAAAGATACACGAATGACTTTATCTGATAAGAGTGCCCGACTAAAATCTATGGAGGCCTAGGGGGACTACTTCACCGTACATGTTACTCAGCCCCACCCATCAAAAACAAGTTAAAATTACGCGGTACCTGCCGATCAAGAAAGTTTGGCGGCTTTTGGAAATCGTTTTATGCAAAATAAACAAAAATCTTTATTTTGCCGACGCGGAGGTGTACGGCGACACGCGCGGTGACCAGAAACCGGAGACATTTTTGGCTTTAGTTTCGTTCTATATTTCTTAGTTTCGTTCTACATTTTCTGGTTTTGTTCTATATTTCTTAATTTCGTTCTATATTTTTTAGTTTCGTTCTATATTTCTTAGTTTGGTTCTACATTTTCTAGTTTTGTTCAATTTTTTTTAGCTTTGTTCTATATTTTTTAGTTTTCTTCTATATTTTTTAGTTTCGTACTATATTTCTTAGTTTCGTTCAATATTTCTTAGTTTCGTTCTATATTTTCTAGTGTTGTTCTATATTTTTTAGTTTTGTTCTATATTTTTTAGTTTTGTTCTATATTTTTTAGTTTCGTTCTACATTTTTTAGTTTCGTTCTACATTTTCTAGTTTTGTTCAATTTTTTTTAGCTTTGTTCTATATTTTTTAGTTTTCTTCTATGTTTTTTAGTTTTCTTCTATATTTTTTAGTTTCGTTCTACTTTTTTAGTTTCGTTCTATATTTCTTAGTTTCGTTCAATATTTCTTAGTTTCGTTCTATATTTTCTAGTGTTGTTCTATATTTTTCAGTTTTGTTCTATATTTTTAAGTTTTGTTCTATATTTTTTTAGTTTCGTTCTACATTTTTTAGTTTCGTTCTATATTTCTTAATTTCGTTCTATATTTTCTAGTTTCGTTCAGTTTTTTTAGCTTTGTTCTATATTTTTTAGTTTTCTTCTATATTTTTTAGTTTTCTTCTATATTTTTTAGTTTCGTACTATATTTCTTAGTTTCGTTCTATATTTTCTAGTGTTGTTCTATATTTTTTAGTTTTGTTCTATATTTTTTAGTTTTGTTCTATATTTTTTAGTTTTGTTCTATATTTTTTAGTTTTGTTCTACATTTTTTAGTTTTCTTCTATTTTTTTAGTTTCGTTCTATATTTCTTACTTTCGTTCTATATTTCTTAGTTTCGTTCTACATTTTCTAGTTTTGTTTTATATTTTTTAGTTTCTTCTATATTTTTTAGTTTCGTTCTACATTTTTTAGTTTCGTTTATATTTCTTAGTTTTGTTCTACATTTTCTAGTTTTGTTCTATTTTTTTACTTTTGTTCTATATTTTTTAGTTTCGTTCTATGTATATTAGTACCATCCTACAAATATTAGTTTCGTCGCATTATTAATGTTATCCTGTTAGTTTCATCTTGTATATATTAGTTTCATCCTACATAAATTAGTTTCGTCCTATATATATATATTGGTTTTGTCTTATAAATTATTTTAGTTCTCTATTTATCAATTTCGTCGTTTATGTATGAGTTTTGTCCTATATAAATCACCTTTCACCTTTAAATGTACTTTTGTCCCATATGTAGATTGGTTTCGTTCTTTATGTATAGTTTCGTCCTATATACTTCTTATATATTTGTTTCGTTTTAAATTATTTTCACTTTCGTCATATTAGTTTTGTCATGTTATTTTCGTTTTTGGGGGTACTAATAAAGGCACAAAAGGCGCCTCATACCAATCGCATTGTTTAACAGCTACACAGCAATCACTGAGTCGGTTTGTGTAAAGATCGAGATCGAGGCTCTGCATGCCTAAGGCGGGAGTATGGCGTGCAAAGTTAACATTTAATCTGCGTATTGAGATAGGCCCTATGTCTATTCTTAATAGCGATATCTCTATTAGAATATCTCAAGCGCTATGTTGGCGACATGTTGAGCGTGTTCAGGAAGAAGCAAACTGAGCAGTCCGGGAAAGAAGTCATGAAGAAAATAACCAATCTGGTGAACACAGTACATCCAAGTAGCCTTTTGATGTACCGGAGAACTATGTGGATGAAAGCTTGCTGGTCCTAGATCTGACTGTCAGACTGAGAGAAGTAAAGGAAGACGATGCTGGTAAATGGGTAATACTCCACAGTCACTACATGAAACCGATGGCCAGCAAGTATTTCATTCACAAGAATAGTGCTGTAAGCCAAAAGAGAAGGATTAGGCCTAGTATTCTGGTCAACGATCTAGCCAAGTGAACAGGGTCATGAGGAGTATCTCAAGGAGAGAAAATATCCTCTCATGAGGAAAGAAAGCTGGACAAAAAGAAGAAAGAACACCTATGGTTCACTAAAAGGGGCAAGTTCGAGGTCGTCATATTTGTTGAGGCGCTCTAGCCAAAAGGACCCGGAAAACGGTGAGGCAAGTAGGCCTTAAGATAAAGATTGTGGAAAAAGCAGGAAGTAGAGTAAAGGAAATCCCATCCAAATCCATTCCGAGGGGACAGATGCCTAGGTGATGACAGCACGGTGTGCCAACAGAAGCAGTGGAAAAGGACAATCCAAACAGAGCGAGGTGATATTCCAGTCAGGGTGTAAAGAGAGAGACCTTGGGGAAACGGCAGGATCACTTGGTGAAGAGTTTAGAAACACGGAAGGGGGAAGTCATCGGCATTACACGAACCCATGCAAAAGAAGCACGAGGGGCAGTCTCGGGAAATTCAGGTAAAAATATTGAATAGGTGCCCCGGCGACGCGATGCTCAGACAAGTAATGAAATCAACGCGTACTAAGGAACTTTAACCGCAAATGAACAGAAAGGAGGAATGGACTGACAGTCATAGAGAGCTCAAGTATGCACAGTGGAAGAACCAGGTTTCCATGGGATTGGAAGCCCACCGACGCGTGCCCGGGGGTACCGCAGATTGGGTGCGTTCGATTAGATTACACGTGTAAGTCAAACTTACACCAGTGCGTTCGTTTAGTCATCACGTGATCTTCTTGCCTGCTCTGGTATCAGCTACCACTACCCCAGCTGGCGAGCAGGTCTGTGGAGCCTGCCAGAGTGTAATGACGTCAGGGATGGACTGTTCGTGCATATGGACATGATGGAACGTGTCGGGGACTTGACCTTTTTCCCAGAATGCCTTGGCGATTACACTGCAGCATTCGATTCGCCTCATTTCAAGGCTTCCCTTGCGTGTAACACTGGTGTATTCAGGGAAGCTAATCGAACGCACCCGATGCGGCTCATCGAGGGAAACGCAACGTGCGTCGGATTGTTCTTCAGCGACACATTCAAGCATTCGCACCTGACGAGGGGCGGAAGACGCCCGAAAATTCGTACTTAAGTAAGTTCCAACAGGGAGATATGGCTTTAAGAGAGATAAATAAGTTATCTATGAAAAAATCCAGAATAATCTCAGCATGCTCCACTTCAAACGCACATAAATTGCGCGCCTATGCGGTGCTTCGTGCCATCGATCTCATTTATAAAGACTGGATAGGACGTCGCGTCCAAAACGCGTCCCGCGCACGTGTTTTTTTCAGGAGGGTAAAGAACGAACGCATAGATATGAAATAAATTTCTATATCTATGAACAAACGTTACGCACTGCTTTGTGTGCACTTTCAAATGGCGTTTTTAAAAACTGGATGAGTTTATTTTCTTTAAAACGGTAGTTTGTTCAGGAAATACTTAGTTGTGCACATGACAAAGATGAAATTGGAAACAATAATGGTTAAGGTTTGCGCGGCTGTTAATCTCCCAGGGAGGGATGGGAAACTTCGAAGAGAAAAAGAAATTTTCCCAAAGTGGTCAGTTTCTAGATCGCCAGTTCCCTCCCCCCTGCCTTCCCCACTGCTTCTTTCCAACACCTGACACACCTCACCAATCACTCCGTATTATACTGCGCTCATGCAGTCTCCAGCTTGATCTATAGAACTACATCTTTCATAACTCCACACTTCATTGTTCACAACCTCTCATTACCAGCTTCTATAGCTGAAATTCCTTTAGGCGAAGAAACTGTCAAAACGTGGAGTCCTTAACCGAAGACGTAAGTTTCAGAACCCCAACAGCTTATTCGTCACAGTGATGTATCACTTCAAATGAACTTGATTATGTGCTTTTAAAATGAAATAAAGGCAACCATCAATATGTTCTTGGTGTCTAAGTATTTGTCTTAAATAAGTTTTCAAGATAGTTGCGGGAAGAATGTTACGATAGCAATCCTTGACGCACCACGCATTTATTGTGAGTTACTGAAATCTTTGTCATTAGTTTATTTATAACAAGTTAATCAGAGCTGAGAATGACTCTGCATATGGTTGTATGTGGAAGTATTAACCAGGGTTAGAATTTCACCGCGACAGAATGTGATTCGCAAGAGTGTCTTTCTTGTGAAGTTCACCGTTAAACGTAAACTGGATGATTTGAATTCGCCTGGCAATTGAGGGCCTACAACCACGGGACTGGAAGTTACTAGTAAAATCCTGCTATCTGAAAACGACAAGTTGTGTTGAGTTTCGTACCGCGATTTAACGATAGCATTTAATAGCAATGCGACACTATACTGTCTCATACCTGCAGAAGAAGTTGGCTGGTTTGATGATGCATTCCAATAAGTGTGACCAGATAATGGGATAGTTCCAATCACGATCTCCAGCATTAAATCCACGTCAAATGGAGTGCTTGCAACATCAGCGGTGAACTAGAACAAAATCCACGTGGAATTATTTAACAGTATTCCTTTTACATCTCATTCTTATTCACTTTAATATCAAACAAAATAACACAAAATAAAAACAGTATTTTGGTGATTTCATGTGGTTTTTAAAGGTATCTTTTGTGGGGGGGGGTGTTTGTTTGTTTGTTTGTTTGTTTTTATTTCCAACGTCTGGAACAAATGTGCAAAACAGATGCAAAATTAATTCTTGTGCTTATTTAAATATCATAAGGTTTTAAGTTGCGCTGGGAAAATGAACGTATACAGCGACAGCCTATGAAATGTGCCATACTTATAGTACTCATTGCTAAGGAGAAATTACCTTCACATAGTATCTTATGTCAATAAAGTTGCAACCTTCAAGATTGCAGGGCGGTAGAGGTGGTATGATCATAGGCTTTCTGTCCCAATGTGCCGAAGCGTAAGATCCGCAAGCCTCGGATACAACGCTGGTGACAACGTGAGATGTAGTGCGATAACTAGGCGAACCCACACCATCTCGTCTTGCATAGTAATTGACTGACTGCAAGTTGGATTAAATTAGAATAATTAATTGTTTGTTAATTTTTGAATGAAGAATAAGTATGTACTTTGTGCGTAAATTTGGAAAAACTTAATCTACACCTATTTGTTCTTTCGAGATCTAAAATATTAAATTAAGTATTAATTAAAAGTATTAAATAAAAGTATTAAATTATGTGCCTAGACCTGCCACAATTTCAGTCTTTTCAAAGATTTCTTTAAACAGCGGAAACCAATAGCCACTTTAGTTTGTGCACTCAGTAGGCAAAATTCAATCGACGGAACCCTTATCCACGTGGAGAATCGTTTTCCTAACACTAAGAGCAACTTAATTGAGATACGTTTCAAAGTCAAACATTCAGCGGTATGCATTGTGTTGAAAGATAATGTCTAGGCACCGTTGCAGTGTACATCAGCTCTATGGCACAGAGCCCTCTCTATGGTAACACCATAGAGCTACGCATGTATAACACATTGTAGACTGATGAGACTGCTGCTACGGAGCGAGGTAGCTGGACATTACAAGAAACAAATCATTGTCCTTCATTTTCGTCGTGAGACAATGCAAAAAAAGGACTGTTGTAATCCATAGATAGTGTACAGCACCTTTAGGCGGTATTTTGTGGTCCATTTTGCTTTTCGAACAAGGACGCATAGATTTGAATAGCTTAGTGGTAAGGATAAAACCATATATGTTACTGTTTATGCTGATATACTTAGCCCCACTTTTGCCCTCTTTTCGACCTTTCTAATGAGATTTTACGTGGAATTTAAACATTCATTTTCTATCTTGTCTAACCTTACGATTCTTTTTACATTGGCACGGGGAGATGATCCTGCAGACAGCCCCCTGACAAAGATGGGGGAATTATAACCCTGATTCATCTTAGATCTGCACTCTTCAGTGATCCTGAGGATCAACATGTTGAACATCTCAAATCATTTATTCATCTATTAGTTAATGTGTTGTATTGTAATTGTTTGACAGTACCTGAATCAGCTCAGCTTCGAGTGAATGAACGCTTCGGTTGCTCCTGTTGTCCAAAGAAGCAGAAATGTAAATTGTTTCTCCTGGAAGATATGCTCTCTTGTCGGTGCTTGCACTCACGGAGACTGGTCCAGTTGCACAACACAGGCAACACACTGTTTTCTCGTCCTCATTATACACTGGCGCCTACAAAATAACATCATTTGAAAACAGATTTAATGGGATTTATATATCATATATCACATTAACACGTTTCTTAATTGGAATGTGTAACATTTTGATAAAGATAGCAATTCAGTCAAACTTAGACAATGGAGTCATTAAGGGTGTTCTGAAATTGGGCGTGTCCTCAGTGTTTGGGGGGTACATAACTTTCGCTCTTAGACCGATGTAAATTGAAAAGGGTGTCACATAACATTTCCGAGAGTTATGCTGTTTTTACTTTGGCAAAGATCACTGTAAAAACGCAAGCCAACATGCTAATGAGGGTGACATTGCCTCTCACTGTCCATCACTGTGATTCGCGGATATTCGAATCCCACATCAGCGACACGTTGATTGGGCATTAGGTCTCCTCGGGATTACGTGGGTTTCCTTGTGTTATTTATCCATTGTCTTTTTCCCACGTCTAACAGTTGTTCACTGCCCGTGTACAGGTTTATCCAGGCTTAAGGGCTCTAGTCACTGCCAGAATATAGTGTTACGCTAGTGCCTATATACATTTTCCAAAACGCATCGCACCTGCACTTATCTGGCATTATTACAATCCGATTATATTTTGCCAATTCCGGAGAGACTCACCCTGTATTATTCGTTGGTTGTAACGCAATCCAACCACCCTTTGAAGCTAATAGAGTTGTCCTCATTAGGTTTTCAATGTTCGAAGAGTAGCACCCTTTTCAAGTTGAGGAATGGCTTTCTATGTGTGCCCCTCGCTCAAGTGCTGAGTTGTCTTTCGCTTTTTTGTGTGTGTTTGTGTCGCAATCTGATGACATCGTTCGTATACACGCCCGTATAGTTATAGTGCTTACCGTTGGTTTATCGCGTCTTCGATCCAAAGGAAATATGTCTTCCCGTCGTCTACGATTTTCCACGGCTCCAGTTACCCCCTCCAGACCCCTAGATGAACCTCCATCGTCTATGGATATTTTAGCTTTCGCTACTAGACAGATTAGCGAATTGGAAGGACCTAGCAGTCAGGGTGAAGGGTCGTCATGCCCGAAGCCCATGATTGACCGCCATGCCTCAGCATCGTTATGGGCTGATGGCAGTTCAGGTGGAGGGTCGTCATGCCCGAAAGTTAATGCAGGCTCCATTCAAGGTCCAAAGTCGACTTCATCCAGCGACGCATCCCAACCAATATTACCTCAACTAGCTGCCGTTTCTGTCCAAGCCGGATCGGAGCCTATACCATCGACACCATCAATCGGCACCGCTAACTCTCGGGGCCCGTCGGGCCAGCTGCTGCAGAAAACCCGGCTGGTTATGCTTCAGTCTGGTCACAGCCACAAACATTTTTTAATCCAGCCACGCCCTGGAACCAGGGCCTCTGGGGTAATCCTCAGTTGCCCACGGCTACAAACTGGCGACCTCTACCATCATCCCATGGGCTTTGCCTCCCCAGTGGTTTCCAGCAATGTTTCAATGTAAAGTCCCTATTACTAGAGTCCAGTCGAGTCATCACGCAACTATTTTTGACCTAGAGGTGCAGAAGGTGCTGGAGAAAAGAGCTATAACTGTTGAACAATCAACTGAATGTCAGTTTCTATCTTCATTGTTTTTGATACCTAAGAAAACCAGGGATCTTCGTCCTGTCGTCAACCTCCGACCTATTAAATAAGTTCATGCCATATCAACACTTAAAAATGGAGAACATCAGAGCAGTCAAACATCTGTTAATTCCGCACGACTGGTTGACGACCATCGATCTCAAGGACGCTTACTTTACTGTGCCAATCCATCACACTCACAGCAAGTTCCTCCGTTTCTGTTGGAAACAAGTCATTTACCAGTTTTCTTACCTATCCTTTAGCCTTTGCAGTGCTCCAAGGACATTTACCAAAATCCTGAAATCAGTTACATCGGTACAACGGGAGGGAGGGATTCGTTGAGTCTTTTATTTGGACGACATTCTCATCATGGGAACTTCAGCCCAGAATTGTTTGCACAGCACCAATACCGCAGTCAAACTGCTCCAGGACTTTGGATTCATTATAAACATGGAGAAATCCAAGCTTATACCAACGCAGGAAGTCGAGCACTTGCAATTTGATTTAAATTCCAAGAACATGACTCTTTCCCTGAATCAGCCTAAGATAAACAGGATCGTCACCCACTGCACAGAGGTTTTGTCAGCACGCACAACCTTAGTCTGCGATCACGCCAGCTTGATCGGGAAGATGCCAGCGACCGTGCAGGCAGTGTTTCCATCCCCGTTGTTCTATTGGCACCTTCAGATAGACAAGATAGCGTCCCTGCGGGAACACTGCAGCTACGAGACAGAAGTCTCCCTGTCAGAGGAGGCAAGAGACGAACTAAGTGCATGGATGCAATTCCTAGAAGCATGGAACGGCCGGGCGATCGTTCAGCAGACTCCAGTTCTGACGATTCAGGCAGATGCATCATTGAGTGGTTGGGAAGCCTGCTTCGAACATCAACGAGTCGGGGGATTGCTGGACATTTCAGGAAAAGATCAATAACATCAATTATTTCGAGCTGTCGGCAGTCTGTCTTGCGCTCAGAACACTGTTGTGAGGTTGCCAAGATTTGCATGTGCGGCCACAGATGGACAGCTTCACGGCCATCTCTTACCACAAGTGTAGAAAGTGCTCGATGAACCTTGTTCACCTTGCACTTACGATTTGGTTAAACATCTCCAGAGTGGTATCATTCTGACGGCAGAACACTTACTGAGCTCCATGAATTTCAAAGCAGACAATTTATCCCATGTATTCAACGAGTGGGCAGAACGCCAACTAACAACACACTGATATTTCGTAAAATTCCCAGGAGACTGAATTTTTCCCCAGACGTCGACCTATTTGCAACTCGACTCAGTACCTAACTCCAGACCTTCGTGTCATGGCAGCCAGAACCCATGGCATGGAGATTAGATCTCTATTTCTGAACTGGAAGGAGATAAAGGCTTACGCTTTTTTACCGTAGCGAGGAGCAGGCCACGATTGTGCTCATTGCCCGTGTTTGGCGCACACAGATCTGGTACCCCATGCTTCTCGAGATGGCTGTCCAAAATCCCGTCATTTTGCTAAAGAAATGGAATCTTCTTCAATTACCTCATAACAGAACACTAATCCACCCACTTGCAGATCAAATGTTCTTAGCCGCATGGAAGCTATCAGAGAAAATCTGCCTTCAGAGGGAATTTCGCTGTCAGTGTCCTTCACAGTCATGTCATCTTGGAGGGAGCAGTCCAAAAATCATTGATTTAGCTTGGAATCGACGGGCCTGCTGGTGTCTTCTGAGGCAAGCAGACCCTGTTCGAGTCCCTGTAGCAGTATGTTCATCTTTTCTTCAACATATGTTAGATTCAGGGTTGCTATACAGAACTGTCAATGTATATAGACGGGCAATCTCCTCAGCACACGTCTTTGTAGACGGAGTATCAGTTGGGCAACATCATATAGTTAAAGGGCGTCTTAAATCTGCGTCCTCTACAGCCCCGGTATAATTTCACATGAAATGTGGCAACTGTGTTGAAATATTTCAAGTCTTTATTTGGCAATCGTCAGTTATCAATCAGACAGTTAAACTATAAATTAGTCATGCTTATTGCACTTATTACGGCCTGTCGCTGTTCATCACTGACAGCAGTGAGTCAGGAATCGGCGAAATATACTTCCCCAATTATGTAAAATGAATGTCTGCAATGTAATTATATAAGACAATAGAGGCACAATTTGTGTGTGCATTTCTGCAGGCATTTTCAACCCTCCCGATAAAGTGGGTCGCAGGTCACCGCCGCCAGTCAATATTGCTCATCAAGCTTCTAAAAGACAGCCCAGCATTTAAGCGAGGGGCACACATAGAAAAGAGCGCCATTTTTCAAAATTTGAATACCAAATGAGGACTACTCCATTGGCTTCAAAGGGCGGTTAGATTGTAATACATGTACAACGAACGAATGTACAGTGTGAGTCTCTCCTCCATTATCTTATATAATTCCAATTATATTGCAGGTATAAGAACTTTACATGATTGGGGAATTTTATGAGACAGTTTATGGAACTATTTGTTTTCCAAAACTTTATAATGACCCTTACCAGAGGATTCTGCACTTTATTTAAATCATAGGGTATTCCTGATACAGTGAAAGCTCTCTTTGTGACATGATCAAACGTCCAAGGTCGATCAATAACAGCACGTGCAAAGTAGCGGACGTATCCCAAGGTTCCTTCAAAAGAACACGGCAGCGGTCTTGTTGGAAGCTGAAACTTAAATGGCAGACAGTGTTGACCGGCAGGTAATTCCAACCGAGATTCGTCGGTATCTGTTCTCTCTGGAGAAGAAAACAGGGATATTCATGCATTAGGAGTCAGTCAAAATGACTACTATATACGGAAGCGTATAAGGGCCACCTGTACAAAAAAAACCCGATTTTTTTGAGTTACTATCTCTGCTTGGCAAAATACAAATTGACTATGTCGCCACGGCGATATAAAGTATCTCGCTATGGCAAGTTAAATAGTTGAACGTGTATCTTGACGTAGCAAGTTAGGCCTATACGATCTTGCCGCAGCTTCAAATTGATATCCCGCCGCGGCGACAATAGTTTCACAGCCCTAAAATCCTATATAGCGGGTCGTATCATCACGGTTGAATGCAATAAGATTGTGTCTTAGATTGCTTCATACAAAAAGAAGTCTCCTTTTTCGGTGTGAATTCCCATATTCGGAAGTAAGGTAGACTGTTGAAAGGATTATGGTGCATTTTCATTTATACTTACAAATAATCCTATATAATTAAGCGCTGCGGGGGGACCCTGAAAAAAATGGGGAAAAGAGAAAACAGCCAAAGAAATGAAAAATAGAAATGATATGGTATGAAACTATCAATTTGCTTGAGAAAAAGGGAGTGGACTCCCCTCCCGCTGTTAATGGTTTTTTAGGTTGATGTCCCCCCCCACCGCCGGAAAAATTCCTGGCGACGCCCATGCCCATTTTTAGCCAGTGTGTGGTGCCATTTCATATCATACTAAGCCTCGATAGTTATATATGAATTTGGAGATTTCAATGGGCAAAAAACAAAAATGAAAAAAAAGTGAAAGGGACAAAAACACGCACTTTTTCATCAAATGGATTGCAATCCCAAGGCTCTTTGATCTCACATCCATACGTTCACTCGACACAAACCACCCACACAGCCCAGGGTGCTGAGAAGGGAAATATGTCGAGTGCTTATTGAAATAGAGTTCGATTTAACATTTTGAACAAGGGTCGACACTTCTCGGTACGCATAACACGTGAGAACTTAACGTGTAATCGGGATGAAACGAAGTAACCCCAAAATGCTTTGCGCGTCCGTCGCTATGAGGTATTTCATGCCTTGCATTTGTAAAAGTGCTGTGTTTGTTATCCATTTTATATGTGTAGGTTTCCCGGCCGTATTATCATCTACACGAATTAGCGACAGTTTCAGTCAAATTAGATTGATGATATATCAACATTCAAAGAGGAAACTTGATCATTCAATTTCATTCTAAGAGCATGCGACTGCACAATTTTCTTATTCGAACAGTGAATGGTCAGCACTCAAAATGGACAAAAAAGTGCAAAAAGCGTTCGCATTTGCGTGGACACTCCCGCCGTATGTGTTTCGGCGTTCAATTTCATGAATCGATCAGCAAGCGTTTGTCAGATTCATTCAATGTTATTCATTGAATATTAAATCTTTTAAGTTTTTTCTCTGTGACTAATTTATGCATACTATTTCATGAAGGGAAACGTTTCGTTCATGGATAGAGATCTCTATAAAAATGCCGTTGAAGGAAGAGCTTGTGAACAAACGTCGAAACACACACCGCGGTCGTGTAATTGAGGGCAGTGAATAACCTCCAAAGCAAGATCAATAATAACAACCTATATTGAAATGGGAAAAACTGAAAAACTTCCTAATGGTGGGGCACATCACTCAAAGATGGACGAAGAGATGAACAACCATCTTCAAGACATTGTCGAGACGAACCCGCTCCAAACTCTCCACCAAATGAAGGAGATTTCACAGAGAACCTCCCTCAAAATCCTGAGGTTTCTACGTCCACCATAGCGAGGGCATTGGATGGTATGCTGATGACTCTGAAGATTGCAGAAGATGTACCTGACGCTACGGATTTCCCCCCGTGTGTTCCTGCAGCGGGTGGTATAGGTAGAATGGTTTCTACAGCATGGGAACTGCGTTTTTATAGATGAAACTGGTTACAATATCTGCACAAGACGCAACCATCGCAAGGCTCCACGAGGTACCGGTATGCTGGAGAGGAGATTAGTGCACGGGCACCGAGGGCCCAACGGCCCATAGTGCACCATCAGAGTACTTTCGAGACTGACCAGCTGAGGTAGACATTCGAAGAGTTCCTCGCTGACACAGTAGCAGAATGTGATGTATTGTTGCCTAGGGATGACCCCATATACCTTATTTACGACAACGCCAAGGCTTACGTGAAAGCCCAGCTTTCTGATGGAGTCAACCCAAACATTGAAGCTAAGCTCCTTCAACCTTATTCACCATTTCTTAACATGACAGAGATGTCTCACTTGGCCTTCAAGGCTGCAGTAAAGAGGACTTTGGGGCTACCGACGTGGTAGAATCGAGTTGGGAACAGGTAGGCAGCTCTCAGCTAGCTAGCGTCAACCTGCAACAGTAGAGATGCGACCTCCTGAGAAAAGTGGCAGAGCAGAACATTGACGCGAAGTTGAAAACTTCTGTTAAATAACAGTCGATACTATTGTCAATTGGCATTACAGAAGTTGCTGGTTTGGGACAGCACATTCTACTGCCAATTTTTCTCTGTTTACTAACAGGAGATTCTTATGGAAGTGTATTTAGAACATCGTAAGAAAAAAAATTATTTGTACGTACGGATTACTATTTCGTACGTACGGATTACTGAACGTGCGTATGGATTACTGAACTGTATTTATGGATTAGTAATCCACATGTTGCATTGCATGACTAGCGGAACCAAGAGAAGGTGGGATTTCCAGCGGCGTAGCCAGGATTCTGAGAAGGGGGGGGGGCTTCACTGTAAAGGGGGATGGGGGTTGACTCTACTTTGCTGGTTCCCGAATGACAATGAGATAGGCTACATGCGTTGTGTACGCGTCCGGCCCTACCAACAAAACTACATGGCTCTCTTCTACCGATGAGGGGACGCTTCTCCTCAAGACGGAATTTGGAATGCGACCAGTGCCTAGGATTATTATTTACAAAACCGTACGTACGAAGTAGTATGTACGAAATAATAATCCGTAAGTTTTAAATCATAATCCGCATGTACGAATTAATTTTTTTCTTGCCGTGTCCTAAGAATCTCCTTATAGAGAGAAAATTGACAGTAGAGTGCAGAATTTACTAATTTACTAATTCGTATTTTGCTTCTGTTTAAAGTGTTATGAAAACAATGAATTTGAGCGAAGTAAAAGCCTTTATCAGAACTGGAAAAAAGTGGGGAAATGTCTAAAAAGGATGAGAACAATAGAATGAAACACGAAAGCAAAAACAGTACTTTAAAAATGTGACCAAAAAAAAGAAAAGAAGGCACTGTTTAAGAGAATCCAAAAAATCTTAGCATACATGCTCATTTTAAGGAGAGATATTGTGTTTCTTGTGTATAAAATAAAGAAATTGCAAATCAGTAAACTGCATCTAAAGGATTTTTCTTTCAGCATCCGTGATGAAGGTCCAGGGAGAGTTTCATTTTTACATTTTATTTAAACGGGCAATCAGTATGGGAGCAAATGCAGTGTTGTAGCCAAGACCTTGATGTCCGAGACCAAGACCAAAACCGAGACCAAACATTAAAATTTGATACCTTTTATACAAAGGTAAATGAGGACATGCAGCATGAGATGATGAAATTATACCGAATGAATAAAATAAAACACTAACATACAACACTCCATCAAACATAAATAGATTAAATATTTCTTCAAGACTTGACACGTTTTATTTTACCTCTGAGAAATACAATGTAGTTGTGATGAGCTGCAGACTTTTGATATATATGTCAATACCATTAGCGCGTCTATGGTAATTATAACCGTGAGCTCCCGAGCCTATTTTCATTTAAATTCCGCTGAGATGTATTACATATTTATACGTTTCATACAAACCTATTGGGCATGATATGTCCAGTACCACAGTAGGCCTATGAAGTGTTAATCCTGAATGTCAGAGTTAACCAGTGATACTATTTTAATGATCACTGGACTGGTTAGAAAGGTCAGCCAAATTACCCACTGGTATGTGTGAAATCGTCATGTTAGACCTGAGTGACCCCACTGATGTAAACATTAAAACAAAAAATTAAGAAAAAGTAAGTATCCAAATAAGATCTGGTATAGTAGATGTACGTGTATCTAGTACATGTATGTACATGTACACTGAGCAACAATGGGCGGATGTGTGCTAGTGAAATAAATGGCTCATTGCATACAATAGTTCCAGTGCTTCCAACCTCATCTCCGTCGTGTTGAGCAATACTTTCCAAGGCTATCTCCGGTGTTGGAAATACTGCATACTGCTTGACTAGTCTCCATTCGAGCATCAATTTCATTCTACATCTTGGAAATCTGAACATTACGGGGTCGTATTTACATCCATGTTTGGAAACTACACTCGTGTGGAGGTCAGCCGGTGGGTGGGTTCATGAGTGATAGCTAGGTACACATTTTGATGTGGTCTCGATAGGTCTCGGGGGGAGACCTGAGACTTTGACATCAGACACCGGGACCAAGACCAAAACCAGCACTTTCGAGACCGAGACCAACCCTCCTGAGACCGAGACTTTGATACGACGAGACCAAGACCGAGACTTAATATGTAATTCGTTTTAGATATATAAAAAATAAACACTCACAAGACAATACGTGGGACACGCTTCTGGCGTGTTTTCTATTTGTGATCCCCTTTTCTGTTCTATCCTCATCTTCATTTGCCGTATATTTCTCTTACCTTGAAGTGTTCCAGTTTGAAGGCCCAAAATGCGAACATGATTGTCTATAGACGAACACGAAAGTAACTTTTGGGAGGAATTTCTCATTCCAGTCACCCAGCGCGAAATCGAATGACGGTTATGCACCGCTGAATAATTGAATGAAATTAGTTCTAAATTGAATTTGTTACAGTACACTATTGGAAGTCTGTAAACGAATTTGAAGACTCTACCGTATGAAAAAAAAAACATGGGAGCAACCCGCTGAAAAAATCCTTCGGATACGAATGAACAATAATGAATTTGACTGTGAAGATGACGAATTCGGCCGGGAAGACCTACACTATCAATTAATAAATTCCGACTGTTCAAATGCTACAAACGCAAATGGTACTCGTTTTAATGTTGTTTGACACTTGCAAAATGTAGGAAGGAATTTAAAACAGTCTACCCCTCATCTAAATGTGGAAATTCATACTCAAGATTTACATTTCTTTTGTTTTGTTTGTTGTTGTTTTAAGGAAACCCAGCTTTGGTGAAATGTAACATCTCCTTTTATTCAAGCAATCTAAAGCCAAACCTCACTGAATTCCACACTGAGGACACATTTGAAATCAGTGGCACACTAAATAGGACTTATGAAACTATTGAAATATTTACGGCGGTGGGATATCAATTTCACACCGTAGTCTTAATTTAAATTGCCGCGGCGAGATACTAAATCGCCGCGGCAAGATAGTATTTCTTTGCGGTGAGAAAGTATTTCGCCGCGTATTTCGGTATTTCAGCACGCCCAGGTAGTAACTCGGAAAAAAATTGTAAGTGTCCCTTATACGCTTCCGTAGACTACAACTCCACAGAAGAGGTAACATCATACGGTCGACATCATAAGTTATTCTGCAGACAAAGTTCTTTCTTTGTTGCTTACGTGCAGTATAACATATACCCAAACCTGTATCGGGAACTCGATAATTAGGCTGTAGGCCTACTCGTTTATGCACTCACAAAGATAAATCCAAATTCAAGTTGGAATGGGCAATTATCCCTTTAACAAATTTTTGAAGGGACTGGAGATGTACGGTTGAAAAGAAAAACTCATCAATTCACGTGTTATTGCACTTGTGGATGACACTACGTCATTCAGCAGTGAGAAATTAGACATCCGAAAGCCAAGTGTTTGTGCATGCGAGAGTTACAAATGTATTCCATTTGGCGCGCTGACTGTCAAATTTCCCCCTTTAAAATTGCCTTTCCTTTATGACCTCTCGACAGAGCACTATTTTCCAATAAACTTTGCCACAGCAGTTAATAGGGAGAGTTGTGACATGTTTCGATTGTAGGAACCAACATAAGAATAATAATAGTGATTTATTTTTAATATAGCATATTACTTTAATAAACGCAAATGCACAAAATTTCAATGCGCTTTACAGATTAAAACAGCAGGAAATATGATTATATAAAATACAGTACAATTAACCCACTAATAGGGGCACAAATAGCTATAATATGATATGGGTAATAAAATAAAAGAGGTTTCACTGTCATCATACCCTTTCCCCAAATTGTGATGTACTGGTCGAAGTAATCTTCTCCAGCTACATACAAGACGGTAACTTTAGATTTGCCTCGAGGTTCGATTTCCGTCCATGTAACAACTGCTCTACCTTTCCAGTGCATGTAGATTCCTGTGAATGTTAAAAGGTTTAAAGAGAATGATAAGTCGAAGAAAGTGTAACATTTTCTTGTCCAATCCTGCAATGAATGGGAATCTGCACAACCAATGCCGGCCCCACATACACTGTACATCACAGAAAATTACTGGATCCGATTAATTTCCGTTTATAAACACTACGATAACAAACATAACATGGTTTACACAACTGGTCCCTTTAGATTTACATAAAGTCAAAAGAACGATTGACAAAGCAAATAAACAGGAAAAGTGCAAGAATCACGGCATAGTAAAATAATATGAAAACTTTAATTTCAAAATAAGATTAAGCCCTATCCTCAATGTCATCATTATAGTATGGTTTTACACAACCACAGGCCTTCTTATTCACTTCTGTAAAATGCTAGAGGGGGTAGGCCTTCGAATGGCTCTCAGAGGAAATGGCCGTTATAAATGCTGTGTTAGTTTTTTCATTAATGATTATAATTAATTGATAACAGAAACAATGAAAAGTTTAAATAAAAACAGGAGGCATTTACGCGGTATATCGAATCTAATTTGAGAATCACGACCATAGGAGTGATAAATCTGAGAGTTACAACTGCAAAATATGCTTCACCATTAATAATCCTAAGTTGAAAACAAAACACTGAGATCGTCAGAGCTATGCTTCTGTGTGTATACGAGTATACAGAACTGAAACAATAAGTTTAGGAGCAGTGCAAATTTGAACTTCGTTACTGATGACGTTATTGTTTTACCAACAGTTACAATTCAAGCAGAAACAGACTACGGTGTTCTGGAAGTGCCATCTGACTTGTTTGAGATCCTAACATATTTTTTCTTGGGATGACAATATCATAGAGGCAAGATGTCGACATCGTGAGATAAATTATCACAAAATGACGGCATCCTAACAGTTGGATGACGACGTCCCGAGATAACTATCACGGGATGGCGACTTCGTAAGAGTGGAATAATTGCATTATTTGTCAATGGGTGCAATGACAAACCATCTTGAAAACGCACAGGTGGCCTGAGATGCTATTGTGTTTTTAAATAAAGCACTGTCTTCCCATTGCCATACATGATATTATGTGGATTGATAAAAAGTCATGATGTCTCACCGCCTGTTACTAGTTGTGAAGTAGACATCAGCCTTGTTAAATATCTCTGGATGATAATATCCAGGGATAATGATTATCTCAAGATGTCGTCATCCAACATTTACGATGTCGTTATCCCATGATAATTTATCTGTGATTTTGGTTGAGAAATTAGATCATATTGACTATTGACTTTTTGTGACGTTACAGTAACGTTACGAGTTTTAACGTAAGAGATTACTGTGGTAAAAAACGGAATATAAAAGTTAGCATTTAACAAAGAGATTTTTGACGTCATCAGTCTGTATGTGGAATAAACCCCTTAATTAAATAATTATGAACGAAATGCATAATAGGGGTGGTTTCCTGTGGAGTGAACGATCGGAATACGCAATCTAGACGGTTTACGACAGTTTAAGTTTAGCACGTTTAAGCAACACCTCGCATTGATAGCAACTGTGTGAAAAAGACCATTTTGAAAATACAAGAGGCTAAAAGATTGAAATTTCTACTCATTAAATGTCATTTGTGACATGTAATACGTCCTATACGAAGGCCTTAAGTAAGCACTGGGCTTTAATCTTTTTCAGCACCATTTTGCCGAAAGGCACAAATGAAACACCCCTTTGCATACCACAGGGTGCAGACCACTAATTAAAGTGAGAATTTCCGGGCCAGCTCATTAGCATTAAAAGTGCCCCACAGTATATTTTGAAAAAGCAATTGTTGACCGATAGCTACTCCGACATGTCGACCTCCGATGCTAGCGATGCCAGCGGTAGGCCGGCCTATGGACGACAGTGAAGATGGCGGCAGCAGCGAAGCCCGATTATCGGCGCAGGCGAAACAAAGCTGGACCTTCATGGCGAAAATACGTGAAGACAGCACCCAAATTTAAAGGTTAACAGTCTAATGAAGATGTCCTTCATTTCCGCAATTTCCCACATCAGTGTTCGAAACAATGCATAGTCAGCTTCTGGTGTAGTTCATGGATGTCAATCCCGAGGGGTGGGAACTTACACCCCCCAAAAAAAAATTAAAGGCTTGCCTAAGACGCAATGTTTGCAAAGCATTATGGGTTTGGATGACATGAAAGAGGCCAGCCCTTTGAGAGAAGTACCTGCAAAACGTTAATGTATTTCCATTTTGTTCCATACTCCAATTCATGCCACCCTCTTCTGACAATGTTGCATTATTGATTTGGGATGTAGATACATGTATTCATAAACTTGTCAATATAAAGTTGGCAAAAAAAGAAAAGCTTGGGAAATCCCTTCCAACCACACAATTGTTTTTGCCATGGACTGTGCTTTGACTAGGAATGTGAATATAAATGCTCCAGTATAGTCTAATCGAATCATGACTTCAATGTAGCTCATTCATCCCGCGTTGACCAGTCACATCTAATTTCAGCCTGTACAGTGACTGGTGTCCTAACAAATACAGTTAAGGGGGATTTCTTCTTCTTGCAAACGTGTTGAAAAACACTTGCTTTTTTTAGAGCTGTTACCTATATATTACACATCTAATGATCGGCCAGAATAATCCGGGTGATTGTAAGTCAGCAGCAGTAGTAGGTACAACCCTGATGCCATACATGTTCCTTAGCAACCTCATGGGTTTTTCTTGTTTCTCTCACAGGCCACTGTGACACTGGAGCAACACATTCTGAGGAATGGACAGACTTCATGCCAGTACAGATCCTCCAGTTATGTTTCTCGTAAGTGGTGTGGGAGCTACTGGTCACTGAAACCAATCGTTATGCTGAGCACAGCATAACGGAGAGGTCACCGGGCCACCAAGTCGTTCGTCTCCAACAACCATTCTAGAAATGGTGGCCTTTGTAGCATTGCTGTATGGGTATCAACAAGCGGCCTCACCGTACTGGAGCAACTGGGACATGTACACAGTGCCATCTATCCGACAACCACGTCTCGCAACAGATTTATGGCAATTCTCAAATTCTTCCATCTGAATAAACAACCAAGCAGCTCCAAATATGTACACTACTCCTGACAAGCTAACAAAAGTCCGCTAATTCGTTTAGACAATAGTACCCTCGTTTCTTCGTAATTACATACCTAGCCAAACCTTGCTCCTGACGAGACCATGATCAAATTCAAGGGAAGTATCATTCAAACAGTATATGCCAAGAAAGCCAACCAAATGGGACATCAAGTGTTTCTCCTTGAACGAATCTGAAACGGGGTGTTACAACTGATAATGTAGTAACCAACGTATAATGTATCACCAACCGATAATGTACCAAAATTGCCGATAGTGTAGTAAACTTTCTAACCGATAATGTATCACGTGTCGACGGAAAATGCAGTAGCAAAAATACTCTAACCGATAATGTGTCACCACAGAACTGATGATGTATCAACGGATAATGTATCAAACTGTTATGTCATTAGACTGGCAGTTGCTATGGGGACAGTTTTTGAATACTCGTTTCGATCGAGTTGTATGATCCCTAGTTGTATGGAAATCAATGATTTCTTCCTCCATGTTTGGGCCTTGTCCCATTACTATGTTCATACAATGTTCAGCTTCCGCCTCCGAGTGATGTGACGTCATCAAACCGAACGTTTGGCGGATCCAAGATTTTGTCTTGGGTTGGGGAGGGCGGCCGCTGTACTCAATGGGCGGCAAATTACATGAACAAATGGCGACAAACCCAGATCGGTGAACTTTTTTCCCTAAAACGGTGTCATATAACAATTATCCACACCTGATTATATAGCCAAGTTAAAGAAAAATTGGTTGCTGGACTTGGTCGTTTTATATGGTCGTTATCAAGGGCGGATCAAGAACACCCCTCCCATTTTTCCGGGGGGGGTGGCATTGATAGGCACATCATTTTGGCGTTGGTAGATGTTGGAGAAGTGATGTGACACAAACGTAGGTCTTATTATCACAAGCTATTTTGAAATGTTGCAAAATATGTCACACAAGTGGAACCCCTTATTTGGACACTACATGTAGTTTTAATTACTTCTTCACAATTGCAGTTTTCTCTTCCAGCGTTCTGTCACGTATTGGAACATCATAGTTCCCTTCGACCAGTCATTCCTGTACTGTACATCTGACAGGGGTTGTTTTCCATGCCCATCACGAAACAGTGCCAACCTGACAAGAAATATCGCGGACACGACATATCGGGAACATACGGAAGCGTATAAGGACCACTTGCAATTTTTTCGAGTTATCTCGCTGCGGTGAGTTAAATGAGTTTAATAGTTGAGTGTGTATCTCGCCGCAGCGGGCTGCAAGATCTTGCGAATATTTCTATAGTTTCATAAGTCCTATTCAGGGCGCCGTTTTCAAATGTACATTTAGGATGACATGCATTGAGATTTGCTTTTAGATTGCTAATTGGAACAGCAGTGGATGCTACATTTCCACTATACTAGATAGCCAAAACAAAATAAATCTCTTTTGGGGCTATGAATTTCCATATCCGCAAGTGGGGTAGACTACTTTGACTCATTGGTAGAGTGCCTGTTGAAAGGATTACCATGCCTTTTCATTTATACTTTACATAAGCCTATTACCGCGAGGGGGCCCCTGAAAAGAACACACACACAAAAGTAAACAGCCAAAGAAATAAAATTTGAAATGAAATAGAACATAAGTATTTGCTTGAGAAAAAATCAAATCCCTTCCCGCAGTTAAATGTTACAAGACCCCCCCCCTCAAAAAACTACTGGCGACACCCATGCATATTTTTGGCCAATGTGTGTTGCCATTTCGGACCAAACCTCGATGTGAATATCATTCTAACATTAATATCTGCTATGATTTAGGAGATTTCAGCAGGCAAAAAGAAAAATGAAGTGAAGGTGAAAAGAAAATTAACACACTTTCTCATCAACTGGATTGAAATTCCCATATTTTTATGTCGAGAACTTAATGGATGAAGTCTATATTAATTGACATCTGAACACGATTTGGAGATTAGGGCACGAAGTAACCTTAAATGCTTTGAGCGTCCAAAGCAGTGAGGTATTTCATGCGTTGCGTTTGTAAAAGTATTATTTTGGATTTCCATTTTAAGTACTATAAATTAATAAATTTCGACTGATAAAAGTTTAAATATAACTTCCAAATCTGCTTGCTTTTGTTTAGCATTGGAAAATGTAGGACGAAATAAAAAACAGCTTACCCTTTATCTGAATGTGGAAATTCACACCATAAAATAAGATTTCGTTGTCTGTGTGTTGGAGAACAAGCTTTGTTGAAATGTAATATCGGTTTTTTGGGGTCCCAATTAGCAATCTAAAGCCAAATCTCGTAGCATTTCATCCCAAAGATACATTTGAAAACGGTGCACTGCATAGGACTTATGAAACTATTGAAATATTTTCTGCGGTGGGATATCAATTTGACGCCGCGGCAAGATCTTATTACATATTCAACAATTTAACTCGCCGAGGCGAGAAAATAACTCGAAAAAATCTGCAAGTGGCCCCTATACGCTTCCGTAGGAACACACGCTTGCCGGGAGATGCCATTTTAATTCCGACAGGTATGTACCACGTGCATCACTTGTGTTATGGCAAATGCATAGCGATCCTACCGTCACCATAGCTTGCGTAGTTTTATGTTACCCTGACCTGTCAGAAAACATACAGTGATTAATGCCCCATTAATTCGAGAGCATGTTTCCCCACACTGCGGGAATATACTACAAGCTGAATCGTATGATCCGGGGTATAGTCAGTGGCGTAGCCAACGGGGTGCGGGGTGGGGGCTTAGACTGCCTCCCCCCCCCGGCGATGAAAATCGGCAATGGGGTAAGAATAAATAAGCAAGGTAGATTGAAACAGAAGGAGGGGGAAAAAACATTTAGTTCAGAAAAGGGAAGAAAATGGAAAGAGAAGCAGAACCGAAAAGGAGGGAAGGAAAAGGAAGGTAAAGGGAACCAGGGCTCATTTGGATCCACCTTTTCAAGTATGAAGGTAAAGGGAACCAGGGCTCATTTGGATCCACCTTTTCAAGTATGAAGGTAAAGGGAACCAGGGCTCATTTGGATCCACCTTTTCAAGTATGAAGGTAAAGGGAACCAGGGCTCATTTGGATCCACCTTTTCAAGTATGAAGGTAAAGGGAACCAGGGCTCATTTGGATCCACCTTTTCAAGTATGAAGGTAAAGGGAACCAGGGCTCATTTGGATCCACCTTTTCAAGTATGAAGGTAAAGGGAACCAGGGCTCATTTGGATCCACCTTTTCAAGTATGAAGGTAAAGGGAACCAGGGCTCATTTGGATCCACCTTTTCAAGTATGAAGGTAAAGGGAACCAGGGCTCATTTGGATCCACCTTTTCAAGTATGAAGGTAAAGGGAACCAGGGCTCATTTGGATCCACCTTTTCAAGTATCTATTTTTTCGGGACCCGAAACCCCACGACGCAAATTCTAGACCCACTTTTGGGGAAACCTAAAACTTTGCCTCATTCCTCTCCCCCCCCCCCAAAGTGCGGGGGGGTTCTTGATCCGCCCTTGACAACGACCAAATCCAACAACCGAATCCAACAACCAATTTTTCTTCAACTCGACTATGTGCAGGGAATTTAAAGGGCCTGAATGAAGTCATTAAAGTAATCTGGTGTAAATAATTATTATATGACACCGTTATAGAAAAAACAAGGCAAAAGGTTCACGGATCTGGCTTTGCTGCCATTTGTTTAAGAAATTTACTGCCAATCCTGGGTGCGTCGTTGAAGGCAACTGCGTATGTGTTCGGACAAGTTCATTTTCAAATATTACGATGTCAGACAAAAAATTGAGCACAGCCAAAATGCATCCTCTGGAACGATAGAGTTCAGTATATATTTATCAAACAAGTTCAACTCACTTCTGGTTTGATGAGGTCATCGGTCAAGGGAAGGCAAATGCTGACAATGTAGCTTATCATACAACAGCAGTACCTCGACCTGGTGAAGTTGAAACTTTGTTGATGGGTTTGAAAATCAGGGACACTGCATCTTTGCTGATAATTGGTACACCAGCCCTGCTCTTGTTCATAGGTTAAGCCAGCTAGGCTTTGGCTTTTGTTGAACTGTGCGATACAAGACTCAAGGAATTCCACATCTTGCAAACCCCCAAAGGTTTTCTATGGCTGAAGGAGATAAACCCTGCTTTATCAGAAGTCAGGACAACTGTGTGTTGTATGGTAGGATAAAAGCCGTGTGACACTCTTGACTAACTATGGCAACTGTAGTGTAACTAATAAGCAGATTTCGTGTAAAAAAGGCTCTTACAGGTTATCGTGACATCAGCAAACCAAATACTGTCATTGAGTACAAGCAGCATATGGGAGGAATCGCTTGTGCATCACAACAGTGTGTGTACTATGCACATGCTCACAGATCGGTGAAGTGGTGGTAACGAGTAATTTTTGCTCTTCTAGACATATACGTCCTAAATGCAAGAATAGTGTGTAGGCCTAATAGTTTTAACATCAATCGTAAACTGTCCAATCTTGACATTCGACTCTATCTGATCCAAGGCCTGCTGTTAGCAGGGAAGAGTGGAGGTGCCGGACATGTGTACGAGAGCATCCCTTTTATGTCAGAAGGTGTGCAGCATTATCCATGCAAAACTACATGCATATAGGCAAAAGCGAAACTCTGTAGTTTGCAGTACCAAAACTCAGAGAAGCCAAACCCGCATTATTTGTTAGACGTGTGATAAGCCAATGTGTGTCAATGGACACTTTGAGAAATTTCACACCTAAGATTCCTTAAATCTGTCAACAGTTTGCCAATTTTTGTTGGTTTTTATTCCAGTTGACTAGAAATCCACATTCCACCCCCCCGTTTCAATATAGTGGCAGAAACGAGTCAGCATGGTGCAGAAAATAGAGTGTAACTGATTATTTTGGTTTAAAGAAAATGTCAGATTTTGTTGGTTTTTATTCCAGTGGACTAGAAATCCACAGTTCCCCTCACCGTTTCAATGTTGTGGTAGAAACGAGCCAGCATGGTGCAGTTTCTCCCAACATTGAAAGGGGGGTGGCATTTTGTACAGTGATGGTAATTTTTGCTTTTGTTCGGACCTCTTATATCATTTTACAGTTGAATACTTAATTTCCTATTTCCGGCTAGTGCTAACAAATAAGAATATTTGTTTTGTGAAATTTGGTTGCGAAAACATCAATAAAGGCAGACTAAGTGATTAGGTTGGTCTCTAGAAGCTTGTTTTAACTACTCCATAATGTTAATGTTGGTTTGACATAGTAAAGTCACGTTATGCCCATACAATCAGTAGAGGGCAGTATGCAAGCATGCACCATATGGCACTGAAAGGGTTAATCACTGAAAAGGGATACTGCTCGTCGAAACAATGTACGTTACGCAAAATAACTGATGTGTTACATTGTTTCGATCTGTCAAACGCTCCTGGTAAAGTTTACGACTGGCAAATACAGAAAAGTGACTATGCAGGAACATCTAAAAGGTTTGTGTCAAAACCAAGAAAGGACAGTTATACGAAGGTACTGTCGTTATTAATCTCCACAATGTCTTCGTAGGCATAAGCCGTTCTTCAGCTCATCCTCGTATGTATAACTTCAAGTTTAATACGGCTCAAACAAATGGCACGATTCCATTGCATTGGTCATGGCGAAACGTACACCAGGCGTGTGTCTTCTCAGACTGAAGTTATTATCTGTGACAAGTGTTGTTCTTTACTCAGCAGCAAGATCAATGGAATTCCATTTACCGTTCAAATATCTAAGATAAAATGAAATACCAGCGTTCGTGATAACGGTGATTAAGACCAATATTACCGGTCGCTCGGCAAGTGATGCCCCCTGCTGGTTTTGAGTTGTCAGTGCACTTTTACATCGCTATGCAACCAAGTTCTTTTACGAGGGATACTTGCGTGAATGCGCACTTACGTAGGCCTACACGTTTACAGTGGCTTAAATTTATGTCGGAAATGGGGGTAAGGAATGGGGAAAGGTGGCGGGGCAGGGAGAGATTTTTCTTGCCATGGAAATTTGAAAAGCGGGAAAGGGGGATGGCACCATAATTATGACACTATACATATATATATATATAGAGAGAGAGATCGGTGTAAATGATATTAATGTACATTATATGTATTTCATTCACGCAGAATCTTACATCAGAATGAATTATTTATGGCTTTTTAATGTTTTAGAGTGATATTGTATGCATTTGTTTTCGTTGGGAAGTCCGAAGATTTTTATAATCTGGTTTAATTTTTGGCTTACCACAAAAAGTGAGGGATGATTCAATGGCTCATCCCCCACCTCAAACGTCTCCCACCCCGATTTACGCCAATGCTGTCTGGTCAAAAACCCACAGTGATCCACGAGTTTAAAGAGATTGCCGCAATACATGAATGTAGGACTGCTTGCCTATGAGTCCAAAAGAATTACGATAAAAGTTTGAAAAGTAATAGCATATATCAGCTGTCAACATGTCTTCTGTCAACAGCAGCATTATTTTTTATAATTTATTTATTTTCTATATAGCCCAAGTTGTACACACAAATCCAACGGTTTTATATTCAATCTTGAACTCTTTCAAAGGTAAAGTGAATAGATTCACCCTCATCCTCTTAAATGATAGATTTCCAAGAATCAAAAGTAGCTGTTTGTCGATGTCAGTGCCTGAAAAAATATGTTCTTATTATCCTGAATTTCAAAATGAAAGAAGGGGAAGGCTGTAACCTGATCAAGTTTTGTTCACAATATATGTACGATTTGATTGGTTAAGTGTAACTCTTTAGTAAACACCGTTCACGACATTTTGTCCAATATTTTATACGGCATTGAAGCATGAGCAGCTATAAATCTACTAAAAAACCTACCGGTACCTATAACAAGCTCATCAGGACAGACGCCATGACCACAATGTTTTGTGCCCTTTTTATCCGTATCACTCAGCGCAGTTTGCTATACATCACAGTTCACAGCTATCGTTGACACGACGACTATTCCTTAAGTTTTTATAAATTATGTATTGGATTTCGAGTGCTGCGCGGGTTGTTCAAGCAATCGATAAGTGCCTCACACAGGCCCCAGTCAAAAGAGTTTTCGACGGATATGAATATACATTTACAATTCAGTTCTGGACTTCTTAAAATCTCCATAAGACCTTTGTAAAACTTGATGGAAAATATTGTCCCTTCTTCCTTTTAGTTTTATAAAGTTGAACCATGCCAAAGTTTTGCATGTTGAAATTCAAATCACTGAGTCCCATTATGGAAGAGTTTGGGTGAAGCCTCAGGAAAGCGTTTTCGACAGATATGAATATAGGGCCCCCCTACACATATACTGACAGGTCTCTCAAAATGACACATTCCAGTTACGTCATTGCAATTGCCAGAAAACATGAAAAGCACTTAGCGTAACTAAGGGGCTCAGGGACAAAGACTGCAGTGTGATGGAGATTTAAAAAGCAATGTGGCGACGCTAATGAAGTGATATTGGGATGGTAAAAATTGGTTAAACAGGACGAAAATTCTATTTTGCAAGGAAAATAAAGTTTTGGTTATGCATCTGATAAATTGTAGATAACACTGTGCGTATACCTTCGTGTCTTTTATGATTTTGTTTTGTTCATGCGTTTGACGCAAACATTGTTTCTTGGTCAAGTATATACACAGGAAATGTCATCATGTTTTGTAGGTCACTTATCTCCCACACCATTATTTGCTCCATCAAGCTACATAAAGTCAAAATAATACATGCATACACGAAAGATAAACACTAAAAACAGACTAAGAAATCTAATTTAAGGCGCCTTTCCATTATGTGTGTCAACACTTGCGCCACGCGTTGCATAGCCGTCAAAATCGCTTCCGATTTTGTCGATTTTGACGCCCCGCGAACGCAACGCACACGTGCGTTACGTTAATGGAGTCGATTTTTTTGTGTCAGTGACAATGAAACACATGAACGCATCGTATACGCAATGCACCCAAAAACGTACATATGGAAAGCCGCCTTTATGCAACAGACTAATTACAAAGGTTTTCTTGTGGAATCTATATTTCTTGGTCAAGTATTTACACAGGAAATGTAATAATGTTTTGCAGGTCACTTATCTCCCATACTCCTGACGACGGACTCAGCACGCAGTCCGAAACGTAATTGAGTATCCCCCGGATCTTTTCAAAACCACACATACTCCTAAGAATTCCTTCGCATGGTGCTACCACAAACCTTTCAACTTGAACCTATTGCTCTCTTTCACCTGAATAGCCTGAAATTCTATATTGTCAGTATATAATTACATGGAGGTCGAGTAACACGCTCCAGTGCTTACATGTACATGCTCCACTGAGCATAAGGCCTCTGAACCATGATTGAACCGTGATTGAGCAATGTACACAAAATAATGTGTTCTCAGCATCATACTATTCATAGCTCAATGCCCCCAAACACATACGTTCCTTATCACCCCATGGCCTGTGTACATTGTAGAGAATCAGTCTATTACAATGTGCAGGATGCAAGAATATAGCTGCAAGTAGATCGTTTTATAACGAAGTGGGTAAAATACTGCATAGGCCTACCTCTGAACTGCTTAGTTGCTTGCAAATCCAGGCGGACATGACCCTGAATGACATCCCCTCCATTGAAGACTTCTTGGTCATTATCAAAGATGATCTGGAATCCACTGATTTTACCCATTACAGCTGCAAAGGAAACTGATCTTTGAACAAATTTGCTCTACTCAGAGAAGCGTCTTCCTGCGAGTTGTGTCTCATCAATTTTTGCCCTCGTTGCTGAGGGTGTATTGTCATCAAAACAAGGTCGATGCGACAAACATTGGGCTTATTTCATGATTAAGCAACGTCTGTTAATATTCGCTAACTAGGCGTTATACGGAATGAACGGCAACGTCTAGTTTCAATTCAGTGCATAGGACCAAGGCTTGCCATTCACACGTACCATTCGCATTATGCAGAATATGTCGCTCATCAGTACACAGCATCAGGTCACGGACAAGCACAACTCACATCAGGATGAACTGTAGCCGCAGTGAGTGCAGAGGCTATTGCCAAAGAGCCATTACCAACTCATCTACGTGATGTGCATATGGTAATTAGACGAGGATACGTCGCGTAACGGGATGTTGAGCAATGGATTTAAATTCTGTAAATTTTAATGAGGATTCAAAGGTAGGGTACATATATGTGTACGTGCATGACATACGGAGTGTCACGAATTGGCATCGTAACCAAACTGCTCTACTGAGGCCACCAGTAATATCCTGGTAATGGTAGCATAACAGAAGGCGCGAGAAATGTAATCAATTACCACGAAGCATGTTCCCACATTTGACCCTTTCCCCGCTCTCAGTTATGTCTGATGTAGTGCTCCTGCAGCATTACGGCGTGTTTTCGCACAATGGGAGTCCTCAACGAAATACTAAGTGGGATGTATTTTCACTCAACATCAACCTCCTGCTGTTATTCATTCTAAATTTCAAGTTCTTTAAATCTACGTTTTGAAATGTTTGCTACGCAAGCAGAGAATGAAAATGCGATGATACTTTACTTTCCCTCATCACAGGGAGAGCTGTAGCAAGGGATAATTTCAATCCGTTTGCTGATCATGTCAGATTTCATCTCCCATTAAGAATTGTATTTCACAACAAAATAATTCATAGTAATGCACACGGCCGCTTGCTTCATTCCTGCGGTCTTTTCCAACATCACACCGTTTTTTGCTTTCACCCACAAACAGAAAGGTTTTGCCTCGAACTTGTCAATTAAGGACAGAAATAACTCCGACATAAACCAATGTCGGGCATGTAAGGCACTTCAAAGATGCGTTGCGTAGCCACAAGTACTGTACCTTCAATCTTTTTCTGGGTACATCTCGTATAAATGCCACGCATCCATTTTTGTACATGTACATGTACTTGATACACACGTAAGGTTTCAAGAAACTCTTGCATAAGATAGGATGCAATTAATGATGTGCGTTACACGGTCATGCCGCCAGCCAGCCTAGCAAAAGGTCATCTACGAGCGACAGCGACTTGTTCGAGTCCGCCAAGAGCTTCGAGTTTCCCTGGGCAAAATCGAAAGGGATCCGAATGGGCGAGCGAAACTGGTCATCAATTTGTTGTGAATTTCTTGACAAGAAGCAATGTTAAACTGCTTTGAAATAACAACGTCCGCATAGCTTTCATTTTACGATGAATGTTTCTATCTTCTCTAAACATTTGGCAAATACGAAGAAAGAACAAAAAAATTGTTGGTACAAAAAACAATTCTGTTGCCTTGAGCACGCACGAACGATTAAGACGTAGCATTGACAGACACATACGGCTCCAAGCATCGTCATTGTTTGAATGAAAGTTCACTCTGTCATTATGTTTTCTGGTGTTACAATGCTATATTGCTGTCGAGAAAAATGTGCATGAACTCATATTGGTGTGTATAGAGTGATGGCTAATGTAATACCCTTAAATCCTTAAGTCACTTATACAAAGCTGCACATTATGTATGTCAAGTTTGCCAGGATGTGTGGATTTCTATGAGTAATTATTGTTCCAGAACTATTCACGTCCAGCTTGACCCATACTACCCTCGAATGCCGTACATCTACGGTTTGAAATTTTGTAGTAGTCTGTCGGTAAGAGCCGAAATAAAACCAGATCAAAATATTTTACACACTTTTTTGATTTATAAAGTCATATACTTAAAGCAATAATCTACTTTTACGAACAACTGCGTTATGTCAAATTAACGAAACATGGAACCCATCGACTACAGGTAGGTTAATCTTTGCAATGTTTTACAATGTTGTTTATCGTAAATCGTAAACCCGGGGTAAAAACAAACTTGCATGAACAAGGAGACCTAGGTACGATATCGCTGGACGTGAAAGGTCATTAATGAAATTCGTTTTTTTCCGTCTCCAGGTGACTTCTCCTAAATATTAGTTGAGGAAGACAAAGCTAAAATTCCAACATGAGTGCTTCATGGGGTGGTTTCAGGAATTATTCTTCCAAAAATTCTAGAACGTGATAGGACGGCCCAATGTAAAATCCCCATAGGAGGACCGCGTGAGGGTTCCAGAAGCTCGCTGCGTGACCTTTGACTTTCAGGCTCGATCGTGAAAACCACAAAGAGGATTTTTTTTTCATTTATTTGTTTCTGTTTCAGGTGGTAGAGCAGTGGTACGGTAACCCAAAAGTCTCCAGTTCGAAGCCCGGTCCAGTCAAAGTTTCTTTGCTCGCTTTCAATATTAGTTTGAATTTTCCCAGTCAGTTTCCTCACTTTCTGTAGTCAGTTTTCAAAAATAATTGACAACTTCCTGAATAAAGTTCCATCACGGGTTTAGTTTAACAGTAGTCTTGTTGAAAACGCCATTCAGAAATGTTTGAATGCTTGTTGTCTTTATTTAAGCATTCGCATACAAAGACAAGAGCACATTGATATCCTTGGTCATCAAAAACAAGGACACAAGATTCAAAATGAATAACAATGTGGACAGGTATTAAAGCAAGGCGAAAAAAAACCGCTGCATCCGTGAAGATTCAGAGCGTTTATATAAAAACAGCCCCCATTCAGATGCAGCCTTGCATCCCCAAAACAAGGTCTGCACCACCAGAGGTAGAAATGTGTCCCTAAACAGGCTTACAGGTGGAGATTTGGACCATTATTTTTCAGTGTGTATAATGAGGACATTTTCCTGTGCAGCCTAGTTGAAAGCTTTTAGCAGTATACAGTGCCAAGTGCTCCCCCGTGAAGATTGGACACTTGTGTTTAAAATTAATCATAATTAATCGATCAGAAAAATGTGATACTCTTCTCAATGTCTGATACAAATTTAACGATTCATCAGCGCTGGTTGGGTAGTCCAGGCCGTTTTCATTCATGATGCAGGAACACATTTCGAACATAATCACAAGGCAAGGATTGTCGAAACGTGCACTCATGTTTACAGACTTCCATGTGTCAGCGTTGCTCCAGCAAACAAGAACCCTACTTCACGCCTCAGTAGGTCCGATTAATTTTGTGTTGGTCAACGTCTGTGTGTTGTGTGTACAGTTCGTACCTGCAGTGTCCTATCGTGTAAATAGATAATACATAAGTAAGTATAAATATTCATATTGCCATGGTCTCTTTATCATTTTATACGACATTGGGTTTTTATACTGCCTTTGACATGTGACTTACAGCCCGCGATTTTTGAAAAAGCGCTTTTTGCCACCGATCGTCTCAGACATGACGGCCGCAATATTTTTGTTATAAGCTATATTTCTAAAATTTTCCACCGGAAAGCCAAGTCTTGGAACGGTGATGGTCTCTGAGAGAGTCAGGAATTTGATCTGCCAACAGAACGTAAATTTGAGGTTCAGGTTTTATGAAATGTTCTATTATTTTCCTGTTTTATAAATCTGATCTTGAGTACATGTACCACTTCCAGTTGATTTACATGTAAGTGACCACAGAGGATGCACTGTTTCCAATCAGAAACTGATTGATGGGTATTATTCTAAACATTTCTTTATTACATATTAAGTGGTCTAAATTAAGTGTTCTAAATTTGTGATTTTGATCCAGTAACTTCGGAGCGGTTTCATTAGGCGATCAATATACATGCAATTATTTGTATTTAATGTTATCACTACCTCAATAGCCATTAATCTAGGCTGTGGCATTATTATTCAAATGGCATCCAGGACTGCATGAGCCATTAGCCCTAGTGATTAAAGTGTCGTACCGTGATCTCCATTGCCCTACCAACTGCCCGAGGCAGACAGGCCGGAGGTTGGCTGTAGGCGAGTTGGAACACCGACTGGCACCGCCACCAAGAACCTAGCCAAGTGCAACACCGCCGACACTTTTCCCGGCTACCTACTCAGAGGTTCCGGCACAAGGTTTAGGCCGATTGTTCGGGCAAGGGGACGGCCTTTGACGCGGAAAGCGTATTCTACTCGCGGTGGGCCCTGCATAAATGAGTTTTTTTTATCTAATTGCCGGCTTTAGTAAGGTTTTAATAATTGATAGTGAAGGATTAGCATTAAGTCGATAGCGAAGGGTTAAATAAACTAATTGATTGTAATTTTCTTTACAACCAAGAAGTAATTGCAGGAGCCATTTAAATTTCTACTAGTTATGTATCTTGCTTCGTTTTGCGAACGCGGACTATTATAGACTTAATTTCGGTCTCACGTGAAATGCTCCATTATTGACTTTTGTAAATATTTGTAGATACCAATAGATAATTAATTTGGTGTCCTTTGTTATACCATAGTATTTAGTTGTAAGTTATAATACATTTATTTAAATTTAAGAGAAGGTTTATATTTGAATCTTTTTGTGCCTGCATGAAGTTGTCTGGGAGCAAACACTGACCCGCAAAAATTCATGTCATGGTAACGGGGGGGGGGATAGTTGTGACACCATGTCTTCCTCTGAAATGGGACAAGGTGTAGTCATGGGCTCTATATGTGGAAGATCGAACGACGCCCACTGAGGCTTCTAGGATGGTGCAACCTTCAAATCCATTGATAGTTCCAGGTCGCCACAATAGCATCCCGACCCTGCTGCATCAGAAATTGGGAGAGACGTTTTAATATCGTGCTCGTAAACAAAGTGAGGGGTTTACGGTTCTCGGTGCGGTATATTGATGTCAGAGGCGTTGCCACTATCCGGCAGGGCAGCCGAAGAAAAAAATCTAGTTGAGACATTCTAATTTACGGAAACGTATTACCATCACGAATAAATATTTTTTCACGTACGTAAGTGATAGTATTACGTAAGTACATGTGCGTGATGGTACATGTATCACGCAAGTACGTGATAATTTCACGCCACGAACAAGTTCCACTACCTATGACCCTGTTTGTTTGAATGTTTCACACAGATCTGCATCGCGATCGGTGATCCGTCGCTGGTTCACTGACACCAGAACCCACCTAATGGATGGCGCAAACCAGCTCTTGGATCACTGATCCCGATCCAGATGTGTGCGAAACAAACTGGATAAGGCATGCAAGGTCAAGTACGAGTTCATGGTTTATCGGCAGTAGAGAGGCAAAAATGTCCAACTTCGCTTCCACTATCGACGGTTTTGGAAAAATGGTCTGATCACACCCCTTCCTCAACCCAGACTCAAATATACATCTACGGTCTCATCTCAAGATCAAAGCCTAACAAGACATTTTGAACTGTCTGGCTTTGACATGATCTAAGTAGGCCACCTCACCCCTAAAGAGAAACCAAATGAACTGCGATGGCATTAATACGTTGGGAAGTCACCACTTTCCCTTCCAAAACTACCCGAGTGGAATGGATTCGAACTTCAAAATTTTTGTAAACTTCATAAAACAATTCTTGTACACGTTACATGTTATTTTTGTACATGTATGACATAGTTGGGAATTGCCTGAGGTTAACCGGCTAATATGACGCCATTTTCAGCTCCCCTCACTCACATAATCTTACGGTTTTGTATTTTTGAGGTGGAAGTTGAAAAGATATTGATTTTTCATGTAATTTCGATGAATCAGTTTAATTACTTTTGGGGCAAGATTTCTTCTAAAGAAGTTAATTACTAACAATTTTTAAATTATTTAAATGCGTTCAAATGGTAAAGATCACGCGCTGGAATTAGCACTATACTAGGTAACATCAGCCTATTTCAAGTATGGCGGAAGCAGTAGGAGGGTGCTATTTGGTTTGGGTAAAATCTTCAAACTTCAAATTTACCCACTCCAAATAGCGCCCTCCTCTTGTGTCTGGCTTATTTAAAGACAGAATGTTATTTCCAGATAACCATAGAAAACACATTTTTTGCGAGCTCTTTTAATTTCTTCAAGGTCTCATTCAAACTAAATACCTCAACACAAGTCTTGTCTCTCCATGCTGAAAAATGACACAGTGAAAAAAAGATCACAGATCTTACGTTTGTCAAGTTCTGGCCATCAACAATGACCAAATGAACTACGGCGAATTCATCCGACGAACAATGCTTTTCTTTTTAATACTTTCTATACTTCGCTTTCATAAGCCAAGCTTCCAAAATATGGATGAAACCAAACCATAAAGGCGTCCTAAAACAGTCTGGGATAATAGTGCCGAAATTTCTTTTAACTTGAATTTAAGTTTCTTTTACAAGATTCTATCTTTAAAGTTTATTATTCTTTTCTCCTTTTAAGGGGCTACACCCGTTTCAGACAGGCGTTCTGGGGTCGCGCCAAACCAAACAGAATTAAGAGTGACTCGGGTCCACCCAATTAAATTTTGGTTTCAGACAGACGAACTGAATACTGTACATTTGCATTGGGTTTGGCCCATGTAAAGAGCGACGTCCAAAACCAAGTCGCTCTGGTGTCGTTCCAAGCGCCTCAAAGTGTCGATCTAGTTAGCACGTCTGGTCGCTCCTGTTTCAGACGTCGAACTTTTACCGTAATTAATTCAAAATTTACTTTCAATTTGGTTTTGCGTGACTCTAGAACGCCTGTCTTAAATGGGTGTTACTGTATTTTGTTTAAGTTCGAAATGAAATGCAGTAGGCTATCCTTTAATTATTGCTGTTGTTGAAGATGGAAGGTGTAAAAATACAGCCCTTAGCTTAGCGGCCTAATGAAAATACTTCACTGAAGAAATATGAAACATCGACCGTTTGACTGCACGCTGTTTATCTAGGAGATTATAAATCATTAAAGTATTTTATTATGTGTAAGTCATCAAACAACACGTTCTCCATTCATGCAATTCACATTCAGGTCAATCACAGCCAGGAAAAAAAATGAAAACCTCAATCTCCGATTTATAATGAAAACCACCCTACATTTTCAATTATTTACATGAACTCAATAGGCCTCCATCACTACATGTACTTTTATAAAATGCTCAATGTCTATTTCGCTGGTAACTAATGGAGAACAAATGTAGCAGTATTCTAACATCGTTTGTGAATGCAGAAAAGGTTACTCAAAATAACTGTGAACTTCAGCATTGTATAATTATTCTTTAAGTTTTGTATGGAAATGCCCCTCAGTTGAAAATTTAATGATGGGACATAAACTGGGGAGCTGCAAGGGGTAGGGGCAAAGGGATACCCCACAAAAAAGTGAGACACACTAAAACAGGAGTAATAGTGATGAAAAAAAACCCAATTTGCTTGAAAATAATTGGAAATGATGCCTTTCCACTGTCAATGGTGTATCAGTTTGAAAGTGATGAGTACCCCCCCAAATGGCAACACCCCTGGCCACAAATGCACACTCTCCAGGAACCATCACCAACAATAGCTGTGTGGGCAAATAGTGATGACATCTGTCACATGGAAATGCAGTCAAAAATGATTTTGAATAAATTGAGAATGGGGTAATTGGGACGGTAATTGGTCGATTTCTGATAGAATGGTAATTATCCTGCTCAAAATTCTTGTACTTTTTCAATGTATGAAGTTCTATCTTTAGTTAAGTGTTTATAGTTCTCATAGAGCCTGTGTGACTGGAAAAGCCCTTTGACGAATATACAGAAGAATGCTCAAGAAGCCTCAGGGTTTAGGAAACAAATATACTGAAACTTGAACATTTCCCACGAATAAATCCTCCACATCCGACCCATGCTATTAACAAATTTCTTAGAGGCAGTTTCTGTAGGTTGCATCACATTGTTTGTGCTGATACCAAACTGTCAGTTTTCCCGAAATTCCAGAAAGAAAGGATAAGTAGCAGACTAAAACCAGTCAAATTGAACCCATAACTTCATCCATTTTTTAATATTTATATAATTCTTGATACTTTTTAAAATTGGTACAGAATTTAGGTACAATTGCACAAACTTCCCTTTATTTCTCTTCCTTGATACAGATACACTTATACAGCACCCTCAAGTGGAATTTGAACATAAGACATGTTGTACCAGAGCACATGTAGACGTCATTTCTCGCCACTTATAGTTGACGAATTCAGTAATTGTGATGCAACAGCGCCATCAGAGACATCCACTGCAGCACTTATCTCCTCCAATACTGCAAATCAAAACAAATAACAGTTTTGTTACATTACAGCTTGAATAAACTTACATCAACCTATTCATGCGAAAAGTTCCCCTACTGCAACACTAAATTCCACTGTGAGTTTAGATCACAGCTTGTTCCTGAAAAAGTACAATGAAACTGTTTTTTTCTTTCAAGCTGTGATTTGATTTCAAAGTAGTTTATTTCTCATGAGCAAGGCCTTAAACTTTAGTTTAAGACCGGCCAAGCACGTATTTATTCCCATTCATAAATACCTTTATATTCAGTCAAAAGAAGTCAACATATGATGGATTTCCAACAATTTTGTTCTAAAACTTTACTTCCATTTTCCCAAACATCCCCGTCCATTTTATAGTAAAGTGTATATTCCTTTCAAAAGTTGTCCAATAGAATCTTCTTCAATGAACTTGGCGTGCATGGCATGTTGAGTGCACACAGACTCCTGACCAATCAGACCCAATCAAACTGTCTTGTATCCATGTGCCAGAGTGTGATTTACACAGTGGGCATTATCAAATGTTAATACACAGTCGTATAATGCGTTCCAACCAATAGGAATAGAAAGCTGTCCCAGGTATTTATGAATTGTATTTAAAAATATCGTGTGGATAGTATCTTTATTTCAGGATGAAGAGTTTAAAGGACCAATGCACAATGTGTTGTGTTACCACTGACACAGCATTATTTCCCAGTGCGGAGCTAAACAGTTTGCTTGTACAACGACTGGCAGTTTTACATGAACATTTCTGAAATGTGTACAGTAATTCCAGTTGATATTTTGTGTGTGCAATAATGACTTTCAAGACAAAAAATTGAACCACATATGCATGCACAATCATTTTTGTATAATGCCACACCACACACACAGGTCCTTGCCTGTACACTAAACTGTAAATTGCTCTTGACTGCATTGTAACATGCCTGATGGGACAATTGAAAATGCTATACTTGATACACTAACTGTATGTCATAAATGAACAAACAAAACCAAAGATCTGTGTAATTCTAGTCACCTGGGCAAATTTGTGGAACTGTTCCACAACAGCAGCAAAAACAGCACCTACACTGACATCAATCAGGTTCTGCATGTACTGAACTGCTTCCTCATCAGTCAAGTCAAGCCGAAATTTATCTTGAAGCTGGAATAAAGTAACCAGTCTGTGTTTAGAGAGCAATTCATTGTGTGACTGGCAAAAGGTTGTGAGCACGCTTAAACTCTTTTGCCCGGAAGCATGATCACAGTAGAAAAAATGTTCCCGGTAACAGGGCGTGAGAGCCACACTCTCTTTATTTAGTAAAAACGGATAAAATTTACTACAAAATCAACACATTTGTGCAAAAAGGAACCTTTGAACAACTTATCAAACGACTATGGAAATGTTTTTGGAACTAATTTGCAAAGAAATCTTTATATTTCATTAAAATAAAACAGTTGCATACATACGTCCTTTTGCAAGGAAAAAATTGTTTGAAGCAATTATGCTTCCCGGCAAAAGGTCATAAGCATTTACGACCTTCTTCCGGGCACACAACAAATTATAAAAGTTCCAGGAACATGTACTTGTAGTATCTATTGTGACTAATAATGTACACGTGCATTATGCAAAGTGGCTTTGATCTTCTTGCAATGTGACTAAAGAATTGAACTGTTTTTTAGCTCTGTATTAATACACCTAAGGTCCCGAGGTACAGGTACATGTAATCTTCCCAGAAATAAAATAAGCAAAGTAATAAGCAATTTAGGCAGCCATGTCAGAGCAAATAAGCTCATCTGAAATGCCAGCAGATAATCCATAACCTGACGTAAATCCTCCTTACTCTCTTTCAGGCCAGAGGAGTTTCCATAACAACCAACTAAAGCCAGAATGCACCATTAATAAAACAGTAAGCAGCTTTAAAGTAGGTCGAATACACAACATGACATCTTTGAAATCACTTGTAACTCTTTGACACTTTTGGAAATGTAACGAATTCACTTATGAGTCTATCAACTCTGTCCAGCTTTCACCCCCCCAGCCAACTGGCACAAAATGGGGTGTTTCCTTCAAGTGCTCTGTATTAAGTAGGTTAGGGTTTTTATCAGGTTGAGGTACCGCATACTGAATTAGCTTGTGCCCCCAGTTGTGCTAAGTCCTGAGCTCAGTGGGTAATTGGCTGCACAAACAGCCATGGCCTTAAAACACAATGTAGGTATCCAGAAAAGACTCTTTACCCTAGTAACTGGACATAGGGAATGAATGGTGTTGATAAATGTATGGTATTCATGTATTCATTGTGAAGCCACAATTAATATTTCTAAGACACAATTATTCTGCAACTTTGTACTCTTCTTCAATGTATGAACTCTTTTACACTCTTATTTATTGAAAAGAGCACTTTTTTAAGCTTTCAAAATTATCCACGCTTTCCTGGACAACTGAGGGCACTGTTGCTGTGATGTCATCCAGAAATGATACAGTTCATTGCATAGGTTTTTCTGTTCAAATTGTGAGGGGTGCACTGAACCAATTCAAGCTCCATTGAAAATAGTGTAAAATCAAGTTTGGAGCCCCATGGCAGGCAACTGAAGTCCCTGAGGCCTCTCAAACAAAAAGCAATGTGTTGTTTGGTCCTTCAGATTTCATTTCATTTTCAATTTTTAGTAGGTTAACCAATGAATTTTTTAATTATCCGCCCAAAACAAACTCACCCCCCAAGAAATGAATGTTGCCAAGCCCTCCCAGTGACCATTTTTCAAATGACATCCCTCACCTTCCTGGGGCTCTTCTGACTAATTTTCAATCCCATTTTGGTCTGCTTTGCCCCCAGATGGGTGCCCCTGAATCTACAGAGATGATCCTGGGCCATACTGACACAATCCCACCATTTCTTGGCCCCTCTTTTTGAAACAATCTCTGGGGGGTACTTTTTGTGCGCCTTGGCCTGGCGGAGAATTTTCCTTGAATTGGGACACTGCACCCTGAACCCAAAATTTACTTCCTAAAAACTTTCTGACAAAGGAATTGCCGCTTGCTTATTGCTATGCACACAAACAACAATGAATCAGCAAAGACAACATTTGGTCCAGCAAAAGCTACTAAAATGCAGGACTTTTTGTGTACCAACCAATGTCACATTTAGGCTTTCTTCCTGGGATGACATCATAGTTCTCCTCATGAATATCGAAAATGTCATTAACATAAAGACCAAAGAGGCAGCAAACTACTCTTTAAAATAGTGAAACAAATGTTGAAAATTAAGTTAACTTAGACACATAAGGTGCATTTTGAGGGTTGTATGGGAACACATTGATTGCAGCTACTTTTTAAGAAATGATAGAATCAATGGCTCTTTGCAAACTTGTAAATGGGAAGAGATATTGAACTATTTGTGGCAGTCCTCAGCACAGCTAAGTTTCATTTCAACAGATTGTTTCTTGCTTTTCCCTTCAGTTTTAAGCACTACATTCGATGTATAAGCAACAAACTTTGACTACAGATGAGTAGATGTCTTGCCCAATGGGCGAATGAATAGATTTGTGGAAGCTATGTACATGTAGTGAATGTACTAAGCACCTCGTGTCTTTGATGGCTGTGACATTTCTCATTATTACTCCACTAAGCACCTCGTGTCTTTGATGGCTGTGACATTTCTCATTATTACTCCACTAAGCACCTTGTGTCTTTGATGGCTGTGACATTTCTCATTGTTACTCCACTAAGCACCTCGTGTCTTTGATGGCTGTGACATTTCTCATTATTACTCCACTAAGCACCTTGTGTCTTTGATGGCTGTGACATTTCTCATCATTACTCCACTAAGCACCTCGTGTCTTTGATGGCTGTGACATTTCTCATTATTACTCCACTAAGCACCTCGTGTCTTTGATGGCTGTGACATTTCTCATTATTACTCCACTAAACACCTCGTGTCTTTGATGGCTGTGACATTTCTCATTATTACTCCACTAAGCACCTCGTGTCTTTGATGGCTGTGACATTTCTCATCATTACTCCACTAAGCACCTCGTGTCTTTGATGGCTGTGACATTTCTCATTATTACTCCACTAAGCACCTTGTGTCTTTGATGGCTGTGACATTTCTCATTGTTACTCCACTAAGCACCTCGTGTCTTTGATGGCTGTGACATTTCTCATCGTTACTCCACTAAGCACCTTGTGTCTTTGATGGCTGTGACATTTCTCATTGTTACTCCACTTAAGCACCTCGTGTCTTTGATGGCTGTGACATTTCTCATTATTACTCCACTAAGCACCTCGTGTCTTTGATGGCTGTGACATTTCTCATTATTACTCCACTAAGCACCTCGTGTCTTTGATGGCTGTGACATTTCTCATTATTACTCCACTAAGCACCTCGTGTCTTTGATGGCTGTGACATTTCTCATTGTTACTCCACTAAGCACCTCGTGTCTTTGATGGCTGTGACATTTCTCATTATTACTCCACTAAGCATCTCGTGTCTTTGATGGCTGTGACATTTCTCATTATTACTCCACTAAGCACCTTGTGTCTTTGATGGCTGTGACATTTCTCATCATTACTCCACTAAGCACCTCGTGTCTTTGATGGCTGTGACATTTCTCATTATTACTCCACTAAGCACCTTGTGTCTTTGATGGCTGTGACATTTCTCATTATTACTCCACTAAGCACCTAGTGTCTTTGATGGCTGTGACATTTCTCATTATTACTCCACTAAGCACCTCGTGTCTTTGATGGTTGTGACATTTCTCATTATTACTCCACTAAGCACCTCGTGTCTTTGATGGCTGTGACATTTCTCATTGTTACTCCACTAAGCACCTCGTGTCTTTGATGGCTGTGACATTTCTCATTGTTACTCCACTAAGCACCTTGTGTCTTTGATGGCTGTGACATTTCTCATTATTACTCCACTAAGCACCTTGTGTCTTTGATGGCTGTGACATTTCTCATTATTACTCCACTAAGCACCTCGTGTCTTTGATGGCTGTGACATTTCTCATTATTACTCCACTAAGCACCTCGTGTCTTTGATGGCTGTGACATTTCTCATTATTACTCCACTAAGCACCTTGTGTCTTTGATGGCTGTGACATTTCTCATCATTACTCCACTAAGCACCTCGTGTCTTTGATGGCTGTGACATTTCTCATTATTACTCCACTAAGCACCTCGTGTCTTTGATGGCTGTGACATTTCTCATTATTACTCCACTAAGCACCTCGTGTCTTTGATGGCTGTGACATTTCTCATCATTACTCCACTAAGCACCTCGTGTCTTTGATGGCTGTGACATTTCTCATCATTACTCCACTAAGCACCTTGTGTCTTTGATGGCTGTGACATTTCTCATTATTACTCCACTAAGCACCTTGTGTCTTTGAAACCTGTGACATTTCTCATTGTTACTCCACTAAGCACCTCGTGTCTTTGATGGCTGTGACATTTCTCATTATTACTCCACTAAGCACCTCGTGTCTTTGATGGCTGTGACATTTCTCATTATTACTCCACTAAGCACCTCGTGTCTTTGATGGCTGTGACATTTCTCATTATTACTCCACTAAGCACCTCGTGTCTTTGATGGCTGTGACATTTCTCATTATTACTCCACTAAGCACCTCGTGTCTTTGATGGCTGTGACATTTCTCATTGTTACTCCACTAAGCACCTTGTGTCTTTGATGGCTGTGACATTTCTCATTATTACTCCACTAAGCACCTTGTGTCTTTGATGGCTGTGACATTTCTCATTGTTACTCCACTAAGCACCTCGTGTCTTTGATGGCTGTGACATTTCTCATTATTACTCCACTAAGCACCTTGTGTCTTTGATGGCTGTGACATTTCTCATTGTTACTCCACTAAGCACCTCGTGTCTTTGATGGCTGTGACAATTCTCATCATTACTTCCATTATGCACAATTAACTCTTGATATACACAGCTGACTTTCTGAAAACTGACTGCAACTTTCATTAGATTATTATAAAGTTCTAAAACATTCGACAATATTCATCAAAATGTTTGCAATACCACAGACACATAACAAATGTGAAATTTGTGCAGATACACAGGCAATCTGTGGGGACTTTATTGTTCTGTGCTCAATTATCGCAACACACCTACCTTCTTCACTGTTTTGTCAGGCTCTAAAGCAATATCTGGCACATTGGCATCGACCATCAATGAAAACAGGTTGAGTATCAGGTTGGAATGTCTAAGGGTCAACAACAATCAAACACACATGAGACAAGAGTATCCGTGGTTAATTGTGATTGACATTATGACCACTGATTTCCACTAAAAGATGAACTTTAAAGTTGGGAATTTGGATCTTGTTTGTTTCCATTTATTAACTAGATATTAACAAAATCTGATTTGGGCCTACAATCAAAGTTGTAGGCTGCATGGTTAATTTAAGCTTCCTTTCCTGTATACATTATGTCATCTACCCAACCAAACTATTTAGGCATTACTTGTGGCAACTTGTCACTGATTCTTTGCAGAAAGTGCTTATTTTATGAATATACAAAGTTACACGTTCTATTTACCATTATGGGCAGTCCCATTACACTGAGCCCATCTTTTATTTATTTAAATTCTTTTGCATCTGGTAACTCAATACAAACCTCCGCAAGTGAAGAAATGCTGTGTAGCAGAGTTTCCGGAAATCTTGATACTGCTCACTAGAAGCTCCGCCCATGCCCTCAACCATCTCCTTGCTAAGCTTCATCGGTGGCGGAAGAGGCTTTGGGTCCCTCCCAAGAATGTAACCAAAGTCAACATGAAACAGCTTGCCATTCTTGGTGAGGAGAAGGTTATCCAGATGACGGTCACCAACTCCCAAGAGGTAAGTGATAACACAGTATCCAGCACAACTCTTCACGTATGTATCCATTACATCTTGGCTTATACCATACACAGCATTGTTATCAGCTGGGCTGCACTTCCGGAAGAAATTCTACAGTAATGAAAACATTGGAGAGAAATCTGTACGAATGGAGAAATACTAAATGCAGTACTTACACTTGAATGAGCATGCAAACTTGTTACTGGATTATGGGGGCAACATACGTGTTGAGATATACGTGTACATGTACATGGATAGGTAGATGTTTTGCGGACCAAAAACATAACCGGGGTCAATTTTGTCCCCACAACTCACTCCCACTTTTTGTAACACAAAGAATTGCTCTCTTAATGAGACCTACCAACATCCTACTGGTAATTCCTTCCTTTTTTACAGAGTACATCAAAGGTATAGAGCTAAAGCTTTACAGAAAAGGATGCAGGTCCTCCAATGGAAATCAGTTCAGACAGGTTAATATACAAAAACACAAGCCATATGAAACTACTGAGAAGCCATTAGTGCACACAAAACAACTTAAATAAGTTCATTTCAAATTCTCCATGATGACCAGAAGAAAACTACACATGTACATGTTTACAACGCTTTTCAGGATATAACACAATTTTCTGTCCCGACAACCATATAAAGCATGTGAAATGATTCCGGTTACAGCATTCTTTACCTTGAAAATTTAGATTCTTTGAAAATCAACGCATTTGAAACCGCATCACAAGGCCACCGTGATTGGCCGTCCTCTGGGACACCAGTAGTATAGTGATCACACAGAGTGCAGACACGCACTGGGCCATCTATGTAGCACGATTGCGAGCACATGCTCACCATGGAGAGCCGTGCCTGCATGGCGCGGTTATAACAACCAAACTTAACTTGCTCTGCTGTGGCGACACTGATATAATTATTATTCCCACTTTGTATTTATTCTCGTGGTGTAGTTTGGCACGCAAATAATCAAAATTGAGATACTACATGTAGTATTTTGTTACCGAAAGGTTTCTTTCTACCGATAAATAAAATAAGCTGCTTAAAGTTGTAGCCTACGTGTATCTTCGTGGAGCAAATTTCGTCTTTTTGCCCATTGTATTCGGCGTGACATGTCGGGTCTGTTTTCACTTCGGTTTTTCTGATGACATGTCACTTTCTGTGGTCACATGGTTATTGGAAAAAGTCAGCGATTGGTCTGTCCATGAATGAGCATGCAATAGCAGTCAGGATGTCGCGGTAGGTGTAGATGCATGCGCGCTGCGATGCAGCATGCACAAGGTTCTGTGGCAGTTTTGGAAGAGATTTGGTGGTGTTTTTTGATACCGGTACATGACATACATGTAGATACATGTATCTATACATGTACATGGAAGTACAGTGTACATGTGCACATGTGCACTGCACATGTTGCATGTTCATCCAGTCGGTTATAGTGATGTGTAGTTATAATGCTCAATTCTGTTAGGTCCCCTTGAGAGCACTATAACGTGAATCTACAGTAACATGCAGAGTTTCAAACTCCCCTTTTATAATAAATCATGTTCATAAATACCTCAGACATTTGAACACGCGCTGGTACCTGGATATGAGACGTTTGCTCTATCCCTATTGGTCATGAGTCGGCGTGCGATGCAACACGCAGAACGCACCATGCCTGCTTCAAGTCCATATTATACAAGAAGATACCATTGGACAACTTGCAAAAGGACTACACCATAAACTGGATGGGGGTGTTCGGGAAAATAAAAGTAATCTTCTGGAACAAAATCGTTGGAAATCCATCAGACATTGACTTCTTTTGACTCTCAGACTAAAATGGTATTTATGAATGGGAATGAATATGCGCTTGGCTGGTGCTGATAATGCTGATAATGCCCGAGCCGATTTGCGTCCATTCTCCTCAGCACATTTAGGACCAGCCAAGCACATATTATTTTATTCCCTTAATAATTAATTTTAATCCCTTAGAAGTTTAATTTTCCGGAACACCTATTTTTATGGTGTATTCCTTTTGCAAGTTGTCCAACAGAATCTCTTTGTATATGGACTTGGCGTGTGCCTGGCCCATTCTGCGTGCTGCATCACATGCAGACTCATGACCAATAGGGATGGAGTACACTGTCTCAGATCCAGGTACCAGTGCATGATTTCCACAGCAGGCATTATCATATCTCATTATCACAACAATGTTAATACATGGTCAAGTTCCACGTTGTTAATAGGGAAACTGTCTGAAGTATTTATGAATAATAATTTATTCATTTATAAAGCGCACATTTCATCAAAAAGTATGTTCAAATACACTGTACATTAAAAATTGAGTAAAATAGATAGACAAAACACACGTACATGTATAAGCACTTTAAAACATAAGATACGGAAAACACAGTAATTAAAAATATCTAAAAACCTCATACCAAAAATGAATACATAGATGAGTCATTCCATGAGGTTGGGGCACAATTTGTGCCAATTGTTACATGGGTTCTGCAAATATGAATAGGTACTTCCCTGCATGTGGATTCCAAATTGACATTGTTATACATCTTGCAAGACTGAATACAGAGGTTTGTGTTATTTCTAGAAAGTAAATGACCCACTCTACAGGTCATGGCAGATGGTAAAAGTTACCCATATAACAAGGACACCATGCAGCAAGAAGACAAAAAGAAAGTTAAAAACATACAACTGCTTTATGTCTCTGTCCAGTACCTGCTCATTTGTAGCAAGATCTCTTGATTTCTTTGAATAATTTACACTGTTCTCATTATGATATTTTAACTGTAAAATTGGTTTCTACTTCCATCAAGATAATTCCCATGCATGAACAAAGTTGTAGGTAAATTTCTGAAGGCCGACACATACCTGTATGTTGCCCTCATTTGACAAGACGTCTGCTACAGGGATTGACTCAATGAACTGAAGCAAGCCACTTTTGCTGCTTGTTGCTAAGACTCTGTATGGTGTTAATTTCAAATCAAGGTTTTCTTGACGCAGAAGCTGAAAGGGCAATATCGAAAATAGATGCTTTAGCATGTCCACTTTGCTTAATACTATTATCTGCTTTTGAAAAAAAAATTGTTCTGTGAATCATCAACAAGCAGTTGCAATTATAAGTCCCAACATACATGTACCAGTACATAGGCCACACAATGTTAACACAAGAAACTTGGAAAACAGCAAAAGCCAGCAAAAACTATGCTGGAACAGAACAAAAATCATAAATTAACTTTTCTTGTTCAGTCACAAAAAGGTAAGCTTGATTTTTTTGTTCCCATTATTATTTGTCATTAACTTGATCACTGAAGTGACAAAATAATGCCATCCCGGATGTTTAGATGTGAGTGTGAGATCTAGATCCATTTAAATACAGGACAACTAAGGGATAGAGGGGTCCGAAGCCCTGTATGTTTTTATTGTATTAATGTATTTCAATGAACCTGGCCTGGCTCTGGTTAGTAATTGGCATAATGTAATTTTTTCAGGACAGCATTGTCTGTGGTATTCTGCATACATATGGAGATAACACTCCCGATTAAAATGCCTGGGAGCATCGAAATAACACATATGCATAAAAATCTGATACAAATGTCCAAAAAATAATCCCACCTTATCCATAAGTGTTATCATTTGAAGTATGAGTTGGTCTTGCCTCAAATCATCACCACTCTTACAGATCATTGTGTACTCTGCTCCATCCACTGTCTTGAATGTCAGCTTACTGGGCATCAATGCACTCTTGAAGATGGATGCTTTCTTGGCTACAGTTCCATTAACCTTTATCTCAGGGTGCAGAGGCAATGGCAAAGGATCGAAAGCAACAAAGCTGAAGCTGGTGCTCTCTGAGTCACTGAGAAGAAGCTGCAAACGTTCAATCTAATAGTATAACAAAAACATCAAATGTTGTATAATGCACCATACATACTGGTATATGAATGTGTGATGGGAAATCAATTTGCATCCCAGTTGCATGGTCAGTTTTCAAAGTTGAATAATTAGTAGAAGATTAGCATCATGGTTGTTGAGTATTGATGCATGAGTGAGGAGTCAGGGAGCCACCTCCCCCTTATTATGTGTACTGGGAATCAAAAATTGTGACGTTTCACATCTGTGTATTTTTCTGTTCATTTTCCTGTAGTTTACCATTCTTGGTTTACCTTCTTGTGCCAAACTCTGCACAAAATGGAAACACTTTTGGTACACTGACTTCTGGTACACCGTCATGCAGTTTGGTACAATGTGAGCAACTAAAAGAAAGTTGGCAAACAGAATGTCCTGCTCAGTTTGCACTGTCTCTTGAAATTTTAGAATGACTCAACAAACTAGCAATAACTGCTGCAAACAGGTACTGAGTGCTGCAGTCCAGTATGAGTCCAGGATAGGGCATTAGCACATTTGGTTTGCTTTTAAAAGATGACACTAAAACAAAACAGAGTTTTCAAAAGTATATGTGCATCAGTTTCATGATTTACTCACAATTCCTCTCATGTTCAGGCTCTTGCCTTGACCTTCACTTTAAGCTACACTTACATGTACAACTTACAAACACAAATCAAAATATATGAACCCAGCACATTAAATCTGCAAGCACTTAAATCTTACTCTTCTATTCAACTTTCAAGTACGGCACCAAAACCTAGAAAAACTAGGCACAACGCCCACCATTCCAACGCCCCCCACACACAAAAGAATCAACTACCTGTACAATTACTTTATAAAAACACATAGCACATACTCCAGCAACAAGTGCCATTATACCTGTTGCCAGTTTTGAAAAGCTTCTAAAAATGTTTCGACAAAATTATTTCTTTCTAAGGAACCAATTTTCCCTAGCCTTGCCTACCTTTTTCTTTCTGTTACTACTCTCTCTTGCAACTTGCTTCATGAGTTTCAGTATTTGGTTGGTCAGCCCATGTTGTCTTATCAACAGAGTCCGATACTTCAGTCCTTCATTCCCTTCCTAAAAGTAGAATTAAAATACTCAACATACATATCATGAAGTCTGGTGGCCAGTGACCTGTCATTTTACCACTGATTCTTGATGTACTGATGTCAGGTGGTTATTGACAGAACTACCTGCCCTGCAGTACAAATCCTTGAACTTTTTACCCTCCCTCCTCGGTACATTTCCAAAAAACATTCGACAAAAATATGAATTTTAATTGCGGGTTTAGCCCTTACCCGAGGTGCATGTACATTCGTAAAAAATGTATACTCAGTGCTTGTCTGAGAGCTTGCAATGAATTCACAAGCTTACTCGGATGGGACTCCAACCCATGACCTCCTGCTTACTGTACTAGTGCAGACATCAACTACCAATCAACTACCAATCTTGCTGGGGTCGGCTGGCTGGTCCAAGTCGGCTGTAGCCATGGGTACTGCAAACTATTTCAAGATGTACTTTGCATGGAAGAGGTGTTAATCAACACAGGTAATTAAAATTAACATCTCCATGACACAAAGCACATCTTGAAATAGTTTGCAGTACTCACAGCTACATCTGACTCAGACTGCCCAGCTGACCCCAGCAAGCTCAGTGGTTGAGTGGTTAAGACATCTGCACTGGTAAGCAGGAGGTCGTGGGTTGAAGTTCCACCCGAGTAAGTTGGTGAATTTTTTTGCAAGCTCTCTGAGAGGCACTGAGTATGCAGTGTTTATGATTTATCAATATAGTTAAAATTAACATCTCCCAGATGCAAAGTACTTCTTGAAAAATATGAATGGCACATTCAAATTTTTGAGATTGCGAAAATCCACTAGATACTTGAGTAAAAGTGGCTGAGTAACAGATTCAAAGTCCAATATTTTCATTGTGCCCATTCTTTTCATTTGCTGTTTGAAAATTATGCAAGTACATCTATACTCGAACATCACAAGGCTTTTAATCCAATCTGTATACATGTAATTCCAAACTCTGATCATCCTCATGTGAATTTTGTCACAGGATACTGCTAGTTGATAAAGTAGAGTATACAATTTATGACAATCTCAAGTTTTTCAGCTTAAATGTAGGCATCATAGGCACCATACATGTACATATAGCTTGAAGTAACTAGGGTTTACCCTGATTAATGCCACATTGAATCGTTTCAGCACCATCTGGTACATCTGAGTCACCCTGGTGTCTACAGTGTCTTGGTCATCGGACTCAACTAGTAAATACCAGTACAAATAGTTTGCTAGCGAGTAGTTGTGGCAGGCTCGATCAATTAGAAAGGTTGCTAGGTCCATCTGCAAGAAAAAATAATCATTTATACGTAATGAAATTGTGATGGCTGATGTAAATGGGATATTGAAGCAATGAAAAATACTGGCCCAGTTGATAAGGTAACGTAACTGTAGCACTAACAGTGGCAAATAGGCTCCTACTGGACAGCATCCATGACCAAGGCTTTAAACCATTATTTCCTTCCATCGTTCCTTTTTTTTTGTACAAATAGCCCCCTCATCTGACCTCAGCTCTGCCCCTACACCGACAACGGCTTTGCTGTCACTTCACCCATTTACCAAGCCATTACCACTTCTTCCATCTACCCCTTCGCCCATTTGCCACTATACCCACTTGCCCTTTCATCCATTTGCAACTTGCCCTGTCTCCCACTTTGTCCACATGGACATGCCACTTTGCTCATTAACTCTTCTCTTAAGACTGAATAAATGTAGACTTAAATATGAAATACCCAACACTCCCCCAACCTCCTCCAATATCATGCCTGTCATAGCGTGGAAGTATCCTTCTATGTTTTATTCCTCCATAGATAACACAACAGTAGCACCATATGCCACTCATAAGACATGTATTAACATGTCAGAGTTGTGCATTTCTTCATCAGTCAGTACATGTACATAATTTGTGTGTACTCTAATACTACCGAGATTTATTGGATAATATGCCGATAAAAATTAGGGCTTAGGCCAAGAAAGACTCCAGTTTTTGGTCAAAGGCTTGGTCAAAAAGTGGTGCAGTGAAGCGACTTTTTTTTTGGCATTTCGCAATTTTGAGAAAAAAGGTCTTCTTTTAGTTCTTTTTTTTTCTTCTTTCTTCTTCTTCCTCTTCTTACAAAAGCCCATTTGTTTTGTCTACGTTTCTTCTGCCATCGACTTCGGTCCTTTTGCAACTTTGGAAGGAACAATGAAGGACCTTAGTTCAAAGACGTGCACAGAACGATGACGTCATCAAGTGATTTTTTTATTGAATTTTTAATATTTACTTCAGCCCACTGACTTTATACACATTTTCAAGGCCCAATTTTGGATATTTAGTGATCTTAAGTCGTCCTCATAGTTACACAAAGGAAAGACGCACAAAGGAAAGACCTGGAGGCACAGAAAATATTAAAATAATTACGTCATGATGCCATCACTGAGTGATTTATTATTAAAGTTTGAATATTTAAGTATCACGTTAATGTTGTAAAAATCCATATAAAATCAACCGTGGTCTCCCACAAAATTCTGTTTGTGGCAAGTGCCAGAGTAAAATCTTCAATCCATCTCGTGTGGGTCAAATCACATGACCCTTCCTTCTGGAAGTAGTCTTATTGTGTACAAGTAGTAACAGCTAAAGGTTTTTTCAACGGTATTAGTCTGTTGGGGTATATAGTATTCTTCAAATAATCTACTGATGACATCACGTAATTGTCAAGCGCCCTCTAGCGGCACATTAAAAATTCTGAAAAAATGAATTTTGAATAGATGTCTGTGGTGAAGTTTGTCCGAATCGCCTGGAAATTCTTGTAGACGATGATCTTCACCCAGTTAACACATGTGAAATTTGGGTCAATGACATCATTAGATCAGAAGTTATGATAAAGAGTTCTTTTATTCTTCAAAGTTCGGTAAAAAATCAACCGTAACAGATTGAAGCGTGAATTGTTCATTAGATGACAGCTAAAACACTGAAGTCAACTGCATGAAGCGCATAAGTGGTGTACTTCTTCACACAGATGAAGCGAGGATGACAAACCCCCCCCAACAATATTTGTATATTACAATGTCATCAGCAAACGAGTCATGTGACATTAAAGGTGCACTATTTAAAACTCTATATCTCCTGAAATATATGCCCAATTGGGTCAAAACCTTGCAAATATCTTGAAAAGGAAGTGATTTAGACAATTATGGACCTTATGTGATGACAACGTCATCAGATGACAAGTCACACGACATTAAAGGGGCACTCTTCAAAGCACAATACCTCGTGAAGTACTTATTCGATTTGGTTCAAACCTTCCAGATATCTAAGAAGGGGAGTGCTTTAGAAAAAAATTGACTAGATGTGATGACGACGTGATCCTGTGACAAGTTATGTGACATTAAATGTGCATTGTTTAAAATTCCATATCTCGTGAAGTGTACATGTACGTCCAATTGGGTTCAAACCTTGCTGATATCTTGGAAAGGTAGTGCTTTAGGCAAATACTGACCTCATGTGATAATGACGTCATCAGGTGTCACATGACCTTAACAATTTTTTCTCTTTTTTCCCCTAGGATTGATGAATGCACATATACATGTACTTTAGAGTGCATGGCCTTGTTACCATGGGAAGTGTAGATTAACAACTTTGAATTAATAAAAAGACCATAAAATAAGACGTGAGGCGATGGTTTCAGTCATCTGACTCAAACATAAGGTTTCAATTCTTGGCAAGATTGAGTTTGTTGGAAATACAGTAGCACAACCATGAAAAAATTAAATGTGAAATATAAATGTTCAGCTCCAATTTCCAGATTTAAATGAAATTTTTATGAGGTGACATTCTTTGCACATTGTTTTCTGCTTTTGCTTAAAGGAAACAAGTTGCACGTCAAATGGCTTATGAAAAAACTAAATCAAACCAGTTCAGCTCCAGAGTCAAAATGAAGACAAAATTCTCATTAGGTAAATGAAATACTGTGCACATTGTTTTCTGTTTTAGCTTATAACAAACAAGTTGCATATAAAATATTGGGGGAAAAATGCAGCTCCGAAAATAAAATCTCTCACTCTAATCTACCTTTGCTCTTGGCAAGTGACGATGCATGAGTTGTTACATGCATTGTCATAACGCAATGTCCATGTCCACTTCATGCACTGCATGCGTATGTACTGCCACTGCCTCACCAACACTGAAATAGACTGGCTCCTCATAGTTTGTTGTTTAAAAGTGTTTTCAATTTGTATACGTAAGCAGGATGTAAGACCACTTCGTTTAACATTCAACTTAGCGTACGAATGACGACTGAAAGACAGGACTGACAAAATACTGAGGGGCATAACTCACCCCCTGGGTAGTGAGTTTGACAAGTGACCAGAAATTACACGAAGTATTTGGCAGCATCCACAGCCAGTTCCCATAGAATCACGCACAATATCAAGCCGCAGCCAACTGATTCCGACATGGCCTTCGTGTAAAGATACACGAATGACATCATCTGTTAAGAGTGTCCGACTGAAATGAATGGAAGCCAAGGGGGATTCCTTCTCCCACCCATTGAAAACACGTTAAAATTCCGTAGCAGAATTCCTGCTGATCAAGTAAGTTTGGCGGCTTTTGGCAACCGTTTTATGCAAAATAAAAAAATTCTTTACTTTGCCGACACGCAGGTCTACGTCAACATGCACGGTGAACAGAAGCCGGAGACTTTTGGGGGGGTCTTAGCTGATACTTTACACAGACATGAAGTAACGTCTTAATGTGTAAAGTAACATTTTCGCATTGACCAGCGATGTTTTATGGTAGTAATGAAGAGCTGCGATGTCGTACCTCTGAGCTCTCTAGTTCTGGCTAGGTACCATATAAGAGTTCACACTGGGCACCATGGTTTGTTGCCAGGAGTCCCAGTGTGCTTAGTAATGTCTGGTACACATACATGTATGTCAGGAGGGTGGAAGGACACCGACGGGTTCTTGGTGAGAAACTCCACGGCGCGAGGTAGTAACTGCTAATAGGAGTGCCAGTTTCACCATCAAATTAATCAACAATGCATTGCTGGGAGGCTCAAAAGGGGTGGGGGGAGGCACCAGCAAGCAGTTGAAAAGCTGACAAGTCCCAGGAAGGTAATAGTCTCTTTGTAAGAGGACGCTTAAGAAACATTCCGCGGAGTACATGTAGGTGTTTAAGAGCATCACTGTCAGACATAGTCAAACTGTCGGGGAATCCCTCATGTACAGCCTCAATGGCCGCCCGGTAGTTGCAGATGGTTGAAATTTGTCGGTCTGATTTGAATAGGTGCATGAAAAAATCAGCTGTAGAAGTCACAGAAATGTTGGTCAGAGTGAGACCTTGCTCTGAACACCATGAAGTAAAATGCCGTTATCTGGCATCATAGATGCTGCTCGTAGATTGGCGTCGGCTCTTTGAGGCCATCTCAGCAGCTTCATCAGAAAGTCCTGCTGACAGGAAGGAATGTTTGACAATAGCCAGAAAGTCAGGTGTAGGGATGCTTGGTGAGGGTAAAGAATGCCAGACTTCAGTTGGTGGAGTAGATCCAGCCTAGTGGGAAAGACTGTTGGCACCCATACGAGGAATCTGGTTAGGCATGGGAACCATGGCTGGCAGAAGGGGGCGATGAGAAGAATACCACACCACTTTTTTTTTATTTAGAAACTACCACTGGTATCAGGGATATTTGGGGAAAGGTGCAGGTCAACATCCCTACCCAGCTGACCTGAAGAGCATTTGTCGCCCAAGCCTGTGTGTGGTAAAATCTGGTACAGAACACTGGCAGTTGGGCATTCTCCATGGAGGTATATAGGTAGATGTTCAGTTTTTCCACTTTGGCAAAGATCTGTTCGATCAAGCTGGTGTGGAAAGTCCACTCCATCCGATGTATCTTCCCCTGAGAGAGGGCATCTGCCATGGAGTTATTGACACCGGGGTGTGGGTTGCCTGGAGGTCGATGCCATGATCCTAGCCCCAAAGGAACATCTGTCTCATCAGGAGGAGGCATAGGCGAGGACAGTGCATGCCCCCTTGATGATTGATGTATGAAACCACAGTGGAATTGTCTGAGCATATGAGGACCCTCTTGCCTGTGATGGTCCCATGTACCCGATGCTTGAAGTGGAGGCAGGGAAGCTTCCCAGCCCAGATAAGAGCCATCTGAAATTTTGGTATTTCCGGATTCGCCCTGGGGAAGGGGATTCCAGGGGAGAGGGTCCTTTCACTAGCCACCATTGGAGATGGGGGTGAATGAAGTTTGACATGGGGACGTGGAGGTTGATTGAGTTCTATTTCAGTCTGTAGAGAGCTAGGGCTGAAGATGTAGTGGACGCATGTATAGCCAGCAGAGGGGAATGAGGGCCATAATCCTGGCCATCAATCTGAGGGGGCTGAGCCAGGTGCAAACAGGAGCCAACTGCTCAATAGAAAAGACCCTCATGCAATCCAGAAGGTTGTTGATGTGTTCGGTCGTTGGTGAGATTATACCCTGTTGAAGGTTGATAGCTGCCCCTAGATATGTCGGATATTGCGTTGGGGTGAGTTTTGACTTCTTGTACTTGATCATAAAGCCTAGGTGGTTCGTGATATAGCAAGTAAGGTGGGTGGAAACCGCTGTCTCATTGGATAATCTGCCGATGATGAGCCAGTCATCAAAGCAACGATGTTGCCAATCCTTGTGAACACTCTAAGTGAGGTTGAGAGGCCGAAGGGAAGAGCTGTGAATTCGTAAAGGTTCCTGTCTTATAGGAAGAGTAGGTACTTTTACCTTTGTGGGTGAATCGGAATGTGGAGGTACATGTAGGCATCTTTCAGGTCTATGGAAAAGGCCCAGCAAGGAATCGGGAGAGACTAGATGACTGTCCGAAAAGTCTCCGTGCGGAGGCATGAGGTTGACAATAGGTTGCCAACTGTTGAGTTCTTTCTTTGGAGTGAGGAAGAACACTGAGATGAAGCCCTTGTTTGCCCAAGATTTGGGAACAGTGCGGATGGCTTTTGTAGGAGAGAGTCTATCTTAGACTCCAGTGCCTCTCGCTTTTTTCTGTTGGAAAGAACTGAAGTCGGGTGGAGGATAGGTACAGAGGGAGAGGTGCTCCCGAATTTGAGTGAGTATCCATGGCAAATGGTCACAAGCATCAAGCTGTCAGATTTGACTTTCTCCCAAGACCCTGCAAAAAATGTTGAAGTCACCTGCCGACAGTTCCAAAATCGGAGCAGTGACGCCTACCTCTGAAAGCTTGAGTGGCCGGGGGCTGAAGCAGGATGTGAGCTGTAGCTTGCACCAGAACCAAGGCAGGTCGAGGAGACGAAGCCATCATGAGAAGATCAGATGTTCAGTGGATGCGGATCAAATTCTGGTGGTAGAGGGTCTAGATCTGGAGCAGTCGCCAGGGGAGCAGGGTTAGGCTCTTGGTGACTGGCTATTGAGGAGAGTGTCTCCAAGAGTATATGGACCCATAATGTCGGCTGAAGAGACGTCCTGCCATGAGCAGGAGCAAGACTTCTTGCACTTGGACCCTGTGGAAGAAGACGGGGAGTGCTTTGCGTTTCTTACGCACAGGTGAACTGGTCATAGAGCCAGTGGTTGAGGCCTGGTGAGTTGGTGAGGGGTTGGAGGCTTGCTCAGGCTGAGGTTCAGGTAGAGCAGGAGAAGGCTGGAGGACTGCAGGGTTGGAATAAGTCTTCCCACAAAGGCCCAGAAGGTAGCTGGAAGACAGAGTGACGTACTGTGTTCAGAAGCCCCGACGACGTAGGAGGCCAGTGGGTTCTGCTGCCCGGGCGCTGGTTGTGGTGTGCCCGTGAGGCCCAGTACTGTCTCTGTAGGGGCCACAACAACGGGGTGTTGGCTTGAGAGGGATTAGCATCTCTGTCACACCAAGATGCACCAGTTGAAAACATGTCTGAAGACGATGGCACCAGGGGTGAGGCAGCCAGTATAGACAGCATGGGAGGCGTGGGGCTGTCCTGATGTGTGGTCTTGTGAGCCATACTGTTAGACCAGTGTAGACCCCTGTAGGTGATGGTCGAGAACTTGCTGTTGGCCAATGTTGCTTGGTAGAAATGCTTGGGAAATGGGACGCATGTTGGTGGTGTGCCCAGATCCAGCTTGCAGGGGAAAATTCAACCCTGAGTGCATCGCCACTCGTTGACTGCGATGCTTCGGTGGTAAAGTTGGGGAACTGAGTGTTTGATTTCACACGCAATACAACTCAGACCTTTGAAGTGTGGCATGGGCTAACCCTGAACTGGACAGAGGATGGTACTGCCAGCAGGAATTAGTGCAGAATCACAAGTATAGCATGGTATGCCACTTGATCTTCTGCAGACCAACTCCTGTCGGTCTATAAGGGGGAGTGGCGCCCGGAATCAAATTGCTCGCACCACCTCGTAGAATACCCAACAATCCCAGGGTCACCCTGTTGACCTTACTGGTATGTATCACTTTGTAGTACAGTAACGTAGAGTCAACGAGTCTGTAAGATGTACAGTAAACATATAAGAGAAAATACCACCAAAACAAGAAAATGCACAAATCAAACTAGAAAATACATGTACATCAAAATACTGAATGTACATTTATTACAATACATTACGGTTGATCAGAGTAACACAGAAACGTGGAAGCAAAACAAAAACTTGGCCGCTCCGCTGTGCATCATGGACTAGAGGGTGAACTACACTTGATCAGAACTTTAGCGAATAGAATCAGACACACAGGAATTTGCATATTTAGCGACTGTTTAGGGAAGGTTGAAAGCAGAAGACAAATATCACATTACATGTAAAATACGTTTGGAAAGTATGCCATTTATTTGAAATTCTCCGCATCTGATGCACCCTTTGAAACAGCCATGTAGAACATGTAAACTTGCTGTTCCTTTCTCCAGTGCAACTGTTGAATAAATCTGCAGCCATGGAGGTATAATTACCAGTATGCGCTCTCAATGAGCTCACATGAGTGGCGAGTTATTGTCCATGCTAGTGTTTTTGGAGTGTAATTCCCTGCAACAACCAAGCCTGGTAATTTCCATCACTGCATATGAATTTCATTTCATTATGACTTCAAGTGCTTAAAACAAAAGCTAAAATTAAAATGAGTACAGCAATAGGGCTGCAGTTGTGCTCAATGCCAAACTTAAATAGAGAGGTGTCATGTCACTTGTTATCGTCGCCGCTAAGTTTTGTCATCGGGTTATTTTCTCCGACGCTATTTAGTTCCTTGATTTGAATAGTATGTCCCTTCCAGCTCAGTTTTGTTCCTAGGAATGTCGGGTCACATGCTTCTTTATTCTCTTAATGTATTATTATTCACGATTAGCTAATTTGCATGGAATTCCTGGGTCATGTCGCATTATTCAGCCAATGGCATTGCGGCATGCGCTTCTCGTGTGTACTGGACTCCTTGGGTATATTTAGTGCGGGAACTTTCTTTTCGTGTCAGTCTTCGTCACGTCGTTGGAAGCCGTGAAGACTGTGAGTTCTGTTCATTTTTTCTTCCCATATTTTGTGCCTTGTGTTATAATTTATATTCGGCTATGTGCAGTGTAATGTTGTGACGATATCGTAGGTCTCGCTTGTCGCATTAAGTTGTATAGAGGCCCATGCCTTCCGTTATAGCTTGTCGATGTTCTCGTGTTCCTATGTATGTACAATAAGGTTTACTAGTAACGACATGTGTTCTTAGCGTTTATTTTGTTCATATTACGTTTATTTTTTTTAGCACCACCAGAATACTGCTGTTACCTGAAGCTCCTGTATATCCCGGTTTAAGTGCTGATAGGACGTCGTTATTTTCCACTGTGTGTATTTGGGGATGCTTACCCCGCATATGATTTGTAAGTTGTGGTTGATGTATAACGTCTAAAATTGAACATCGTGCCTGCTTACATTCGCTAATTATTTAAGGTGCTTTGCTCGTTGGAATATTCTTCATGTAATTATTTGCTATGTCTCTTGCTGGTTTACTTATTTGTTGACTGAACTTATTGGATATTTGCTGGGCATGTGTTTATTGTCAGTGTCTCCATCTTCCAATTGTCTTGTCTTCTAGGGGTGTATTTTCTTAAATTACAATATAAATAATACTTGTATTCATGTGTTTATTTCAGTTTTCACCTGCTCCTTTGGAGTTGAGTCATTAAATGAAGGGGAAGACATCTCTGCGTCACCGTGTCCATTCCAGCACATACACATTAGTGACATCACTGCCATTTGGAATGATGATAGTGCGACATACCCTGTCAAGCTAAAGGGCTTGCCATACCGAGTTCAATTTGCTAAGCCAAACTGTGCTATTCCTGTGCCGAACTTTAAACAATTTGATTACTTGAGTTCAGCACGTCAGTAGCATGGTGTATAGCCTAGCCCAAAGTTACCATTACTATCAACTTCAAAAACATTGCCATGTTAAAATTTTATCTCAAATTAAGCCAATTTCAACAAATCTTGCATTGAATGCCCCGTTTATCGTTTTGCATGGTTTTTAACCCTTCGCGCCAGGATGTGGCTAGAGCCGCCGTAAAAATTGAGATCCTCAGCCCGCTTTTCAACTATTATTCTCGGCCCACGCTCAAGCGAATACGGTGAAAGAAGGCAGACCCTGGCTCTTGTATAAATGGTGATTGGCCTTTGTGTGTAGCCCAGAAATGAAAAGACTGACTTTGCATCATAATCACCAGCTTCACAATAGTCCCTGCTTTGAAAAGAGGCAACAGGAACGTGGAAGCGTGAGTAGAGCTGCATGCCACCGAACAATCAGCCTTTTCACTGTGTAATTCAGGGCCACAAACCGAGCATTTGCAATTTGGCAGGTTGCCTTCGTGGCCAAGCGAGGCTGGAATTCTTGGAGTCGGCTTTTGGAAAGAAATTCCGGTCATCAAGGGGTTAAATGAAAGCAATACAGTACACTGTACCCTTTCCTTTTCTAGTGACATTTGCATTGTCAGCCTACAGCTAGCAGTACATGTCCATATACTTCCATTTGAATATTACAACCACACTGTATATTTGTGTGCTGTATACTTTCCTTCACTAACATGTTCATTTAATGCTGAACAGAGACTATTTCTGATTTTTTATTTTTAATTCTGATTTTTTATTTTAATACAATATAACTTACAATCAAGATCACAATGAAGAACCAAAACCACAAAAGTTAGGTTGGAATTAAATATGACCAGCCAAAAAAATCAGCTAGTTTCTTGCCACTATAAGCATGTCTTTCAAGTGCCATACCCAGGCCACAAATTCAAGAATGAGGCAATTTTTTGCAGTTCTCTGCAGGATGCCATGAAATATTGTCATGTGCACTTGAGTACACATGAGAATGTGCGCATGTGTTCTCATACATGTATGTGACTTACTTCCTCATCTTTCCTTTTAGCATGTCCATCTTGAGACAAGATTGCTGGTTGCACAGCTATTGAAGTGGGAACATCAGGACTTTCAGCAAGAGGATGTGGCAGTACATGTATGCCTTTAGAACTGTGGATAGTATATACAATTATCTTTAGTTCACAGACATAAAAATAATAGAACAGTAGAGCCAGTTATGTTCTTTTTCAAAAATGGGTATTTTCCGTTTCACCAAATCCCGAATTCTGCTTCAGAAATTCAAATTCTGTACCTTATTAAGCATGAAAACGGAGAGCAAGTTTTAAAACTATGCATGGAAACCCAATCATATATGTACTTCCCCAAACAAAAGAAAAAAAACATATTATTTGGAAATACTCTGCAATGTTTCCCACTTTTCAAAAATATATCCTGTAGTAAAAAGTTGAAAAAATCCACACAAAAAATATGGTATCCCCCACCCCATGACTTCCCACCAAAGCGATTGTCAAAAACTTGCTACGATTGATCAACGGACAATTCATGTGTCACTCCGAATGTATAAAATCAAATTACATTTAAATACATGTACAGTGTACATGTACAGTGAAGTCATAGAGTATGTCTTGAATGCAACAGTCGTTGATCACAATATGTTAATGTTGGACATCGACCCGCCATTTTATTTGGCAGAAGTGCAAAAACATTCAGAAAGTTAACACTAAATCTGAGCCTTAAAATGCATGCTTACGACTGAAAACTTTGCTCTTTGTTGAACACTTCTGAGGACCCATTCAGTCCAAGCTTACTAGGATTCATTTCATTCAAGAAATGCCGCGATTTCATCGTTTCACCATGTGGTACTAGCCTTGTTTCAAGGCATCTATGTGGATTCACAGACTGAATTCTCCACACGTGCAACAAGCATACTTGTATATGTATGAACTTGATTTCAATACTAGTACAATGCACTTGTGTATATGTACTGTACCATGCCGCTGTGCTACATGTAGCTGCCGCTGCCCGCTTGAGGCTCACGCAATGCCACAGCATTTGCAAGTATCGGTACCGGAGCGGAAGACCTAATCATGTGGTGGAGTGGTACAATTTAACATGTTTCCAGCATAATTTGTTTATTAAAAGCAAGCATTTTAAAAGGGTTTGGTTGGCATTTATTTGTGGTTCTTTGCGGAAAGTTTTTCTTAGTTTTGAAGCCATTCTAAGAGGGAAATTTGCAAGTTCCGCTTCCAGCAGTGATTTCTATTTCAAAGTGTTGATTCTGCAAAGTCTGTCCATTTTCCACGATAGCGGAAAATCATTGGCTCTAGGGTAGTAAACACAACTTTAACCTTAACAGTCCCAAATCCTCTAATTTCAATATGATTTTACATACACCCTTGGGGTTAGGGTTAACAATGCAAAATCAGGATAATCACAGTGAGAACATCTTGAAAAATTATGTTGAGTTACTTCTGTCAATGCTTACTTACAAGAAAATGCTGTTAATATTTCCTATTACAGATCTCTCAGGAGAATTAAAAAAAAGTTATCTTCTGAGCTTCAGGGAAACGCCCTTGGTCCATCTGTCATGAGCAATCATGGTATGACTGCACACAAGCCTGACATGAATTCAAGGATGCTTGGAGATTATTTCAACTGTTTGTGGGGTTGGGTTAGGTTTGGTTAAGTTGGGTTGGGTTATGTTGGACTCACAAGTTTCTTCCTTTCACTTAGTTTTGTTATTCTTCAGGAATATCCACTGACTGCCAGAGTGCTTTTGTGAAGTACATGTATACAAGTTGTCAAAGTAATTCTTTTGTTATTCAGTGTGTTGTGTAATTAAATTTGGAACTAGCCTTGTGCAAGCCGGGAAATCCATTGGTTTCTTCTGAATTGTCATGGCATTCAGTTACCCAGGGTTTCCAATAACTTTTTTAACTACATGGCAACCAGACCAGTAGAGCCACATCTTGACTGGCCTGCCAAGGTTTTGACTGGTCCTCAGGCCAAGGTTTTGACTGGTCCTCTATTTTTTTTTGCACCAAAATCTGAAATTTCCTCAAGCTACATGTATATCAGGTGTGAGTGGAGCATTAAAAATAGCTGAAATTGCAAAGTGAAGCATACGGTGTACGGTCTGGGGCCCACATGATGGCCCCAGGAAAATTTGGAAATGTTGAGGCTCTCTGATGCATTTCAAAGCCTCTCGATGCAATCTCATTTTTTTCTTGCATAAGCATATTTTCAATATAATTTTTCCTTCATATTTGCCTGAAACTTCCTGAAGCATAAAATGAATTGGCATACCAAAATGTAAATATCAAGGTTTGTGGAGTGAGTTGGCCCTTTTAGGTCTTGTCAAAGATCAAATCTAAGTAAGAGCCCCTTTGGACAATTATAGACTTGTGTTATACTGACATTTTTATGAGTTTATGTCCAAAAATTGTGAAATCTTGTATAAAACAATGCACAGAGCATGTAAAAACTGCATGATAATGCATGACACAAGAACTTTGCCCCGCACCAGTTGTCATGAAACCCTCCATCAGAAAAAGAGAAAATTTAATAACATTTTAAGCCACAAATTTAAGGTAAACTGTGTACTTCTGCAAGTCATAGATGAGATTATTGGTCAATTTTCCGCTGATAAAGGAACGGCTGTAACAAGTCCCACTGACACATATATATGAATATTGATATTTCACTGGCAACCAATCGCAACAAAATGACAGGATGGTCTAGGGATGCTGTTTACACACAAGGCTTGTGCTTTGAGCCATGCTGAAAAATGCCCACACAGATACACGTGTATGCTGGTATTATGTACTGTATATGTACACTCAGTCACGTGCATTATGTGTCAGAAATAAGAGGACATGCTGCCGGCACCCCTCTTCTGTTATTTTGACTGGTCTGCCAGACCACTTCTACAAGGGTTTGACTGGTCCGCAGACGTTTTGACCTGCATTTGGCCACCGACCAGCATTATGTTCAATACCTGGTGTTTATAGGAATGTGAAACCAATGAATTGAAGCCAACACCCAACTGAAAACCATAGTGGTGGTCATCAGCATGCAAAGTTTTTTAAAGTCGGACTCAAGAGCTAGTGTTTCTATTGCATCACAGCAACTCAATGACTCATCTGATGATCCAGTTTATATTCCAATAATGTATAATTCAGTGGATTTTAACGGCATCAGTTCAACACCTGATATATCAAGAATTGATATTAGCTTGTGTCGGCTTTGCATGATAATGTTGCACGCAAACTTGCAAAGTACTGAATATAACCTTTAAAAAATGTAGCATGCTTGGTATTATCATGTGTGCTAGGTAACTACACGTATTTGTAAATATTTGTGGGATGTATGTACAGACAAACCTACATAAGATATACTTTGAATAACTCACGTTGTTGCAGCCTTTGCATACTATGTAAGCAACATATGTTGAAACATCTTCATGTATGCTAACAGTATTGACAAGTCTCTAACACCAGCATCAACGCCTGTTGGTTTATGGGTGTAATTTTCTACTCCCCCTACATGCTGTAGAAATGACATTCAACAGACTGGCAAACACTTGGTAGTCTTGTTCAACTTTTTTTGTGACTACAACTGATAAAAGCCATGCGAATTGAAACTGGATGTTCTTTTTGGGTGCCAACCAAGTCTGCCTTGGCTTCCCAACTCATTTGCTCTTCTTTATCTCCCAACTTTTTCTAGTGGTCTACATTTTTTCTTGTTCACTGTACACTGTCACAAATGGCATACCTTTCTTTTTGGACAGAGGATTCTGCATATCCAGAAAGGACCGTCTGACCTGTACTTGGTGCCTGTGAAGCTTTAATGTCATCAAAGTTCTCATATTTCAAAGCTTGCACAAGTTGCAGAAGGTACAGTAACAGTTCCTGAATGTTCAGAGGGGTACAGAATACTACATGTAAGTCATCATTCAAAAAGAAAAGTGATTTAACCAGATCCCAAAACTGACAAGAATTCATCAACCTAATACAATTCTAACTTAAATAACAGATTCCATGGCATAGTAAGGTTTTCTCTTGATTTGATCAGCAAGTCTTACAAGAGATGAAATTATCAGTTACCTCATCATCAGCCTCTTTGAGTCTGCTAACAGCATACTTCCTGACTGTTGGGTTCTTGAACTGCGGCGACAGTAGTTCTAAGGCATCAGCAACATCAATGGGATTCCATTTCCTCAGGAGTTCAAGGGCTTGTCTTGCCTCATGGGGAACATCCCAGTTAACACACTTCAGGAACTTTGTCAATGCGGGCTTCTGGTTGGTCAGGTAGAACCTGAATTTCCACACAAGGTCAGCCTCTTCAGAGGACAGTACTTTTGTTGGATTGTAGGCAACTATACTCTGATAGACAAACGTATAAAATACAGTGAATGTTATTTAACATCAAGTGCTAAATTAATCAAAAGCATAGAGAGAGTTTAAGCAAATTTGGAGTAAATGCACATTTCAAGCACTTTGGTCCCTGTTTAGTGTTTAGGTGATATTAAAAGTCATGGTGCACTCCAGCAAAATTCATCATTTGTTTCCCCTGGTTCAATCACTCTCATCTGTCTGCAAGACTTCTGATCATTGCCAACCAACAATTCTTTACTGGTTACAGGACAGTTTGGTCCTATTTAAAAATACAAAGTCTGACCAGGTTCCACAGAGGAAATAAGAATGTATCGATCTAAATGGTTATCACTTACTGCCAGGGATTCTGACATTTTTTCACTCTCAAAAGTGGAGATAATCCAGCCTTGTTTCGAAACAGTATACCACGTTTGGTGAATTAAGAGTGGGCGGATTACCACTGGGGACAAAGCGCTCCACCACCGCAGTGATGAGCCACACAGCACCGCTGCACACTAACCTGGCCCCTATTGACAGGAAGTCAGCAGCGCACTGAGCCAGGTTCGTGAACAAAAGAAAATTATATAACACCGCACAATCTGGGATCTTTTTACAAGGCTGCAGGCCTGGCTGAAAATTTTTAAAGAATTCAGAAAACAAAAAAATGATAAATATCCCGCCCAAGAATCATCAACATTGATAACTACCCCGGCAGGAAGTGGTTAAGTTTATAGTGTAAGTTTCTATACAGTGCTACACAAAGCACAATGATCTGCATTCCTAACAGAAGCCAGGGCATTTCAGATGATCAATAGGCTTTTTCAATATGACAATATTCATTGATATCAAAATATTTTTTTTCATATTGGAAATCATACAGGACGTTCTCACTGGCATATTGGGGAATTCAATATCCCTTAAAGAGTTCAAATCTTTGTGCCATGCCAGCCAATCACCAAGACAATATCATGAATCTTTGCACTGCTCTGCCTAATTGACAATCGAAGCCTTTAAGCTGTTTTTTGACGACGTTCTCTACAACAAGATAGAGAGACCAAACGGTATGCAGAGGCCCGCTGCGACATCAGCACACATGCGATCATGGACTGATCTGAACACTAGAGAACTGAAGGCCTTTCTGGGCCTTTGCATAATGACGGGCATTGCGAAGCACCCCACCCTTCATAGCTTCTGGTCCACCGACCCACTACTGAAGATGAGCCTATTCCCGTCCGTCATGCCCCGAGATCGCTTCCTTGCCATCCTGCAGTCCCTGCACTTCAACGATAACACCGCCATGCCGGAGGACTGCACCGACCCCCTCTTCAAAGTGCGCCAAGTCGTCGACCATCTTGCTCAGAAGTTTGCCACTGTCTACGCTCCTCAATGGGACATTTCCGTCAACGACTCCATGTTGAAGTTCTACAGGTGTCTCCGCTTCGCTACCTACAACCCCAGAAAGAGGGCCCGCTTCGGCATCAAGATGTACAGGTTGTGCCAGAGCACCGGGAGTGCCGCCGGGTACTGCTACAACTTCAAAATCTACACCGGCCAAAAGAGACCTCCCAGCAACTACACAAGTGGTGATGGACCTGGTGAATGACCTAAGCAGCAAGGGCTTTCAGCAGTCCCGATTTGTTTCGACGACTTCACAACCAGAAGTTGAATGTAGTCGGCACCGTCAAGGCCAACAGAAAAGGGATGCCGAAAGACCTGCAGTCCATCAAGCTGAAGCGGGGCGAAACAGCGTCCCGGTCGGCCGACCTGGGCGTCAGTGGTTCTCTCCTGGCCATGGTGTGTCTAGTTTGTTCACTCATCTGTGTCAATAACATCACAAGCTGTATACCATTGCAAAGAGGGCATTCTGCCCTATTTAGAGATATATTTCTCTTTCCCATATATAAAGTAGTTTTGGTATTACAGTAATTTTTATCTCGCTATACTTTTATGTGGACACCCTGTATAAATATGCAGTATTGCACACACACACACGCATGTAACCTGAGAACATGTAACAGTAAGAACGGATTCAAAAACAGCATTAGCAATATAGAATTTAACTAACATTGAGTTGATCTCTTGTTGATGCATTTGGCTTGAGATCTTTGTCAGTTAGACAGCTTCTTTCACTTCTCGCAAGGGTGTGGTGCTTGGCCTCAACAAGATTTTCCTGCAAAAATTTGTTAAAATTCCAGGAGTTAATATGTTGAGCCATGCTAAAGACTGGATTAATTACGATTCAATCAGACAGCTGAATCAAAAGTGATACCCAATATACGTACGTGTACAGTATGTGCATAACCAACAATGCTACATGTAAGTCAAGCTGAGTCAAGGAGAAGTGTATTCTATTTGACCATACATGTAGTTGTATGTATGTACATTACATGTACATGTAGGTGTTCATGTTGTGACATGCATTGTTACACTTACTGTTTTCTGCAAATACGTTCACATTAAGAGTTCCACTTATGGTGGGCTTCCCACAATATGCATGGACCACATCAAAGCAGGAAATCACTATACATGTATATTCAGACATACCCCTCCCCTGAGTAATGGTGGAAATGATACGCTACCAGGGTAGCTGTGAAACAAAATACTTGTACTTCTCAACACTGAATAATACACAGCACAAAAGTTTTGCCATTGCTGGGGGGTTTTACATGTACGTTCATATGTACAAAGCTCTCTTCCTTGGTTGGTCTATGATTACAGCTGTTAGATATTGTAACCACCTCGGCAGAAACAGTGAAGTTATTTTATGATAAGGACTATCACCTGCACTGACACCTCCACAGAGTGTCAAGTAAGTGTACAGCAATAATGACATCCTAGATGAAAAAACTGTTGACATGGCTGAATGATTTTCAGAGACTCATATTCAATGGGAATCTAAATTTCTACATTCCGTTACCACTAGTTTGTCACCAAGAAGCCATACTTCAATTTTATATCAATTTCCTACAGATTTTCAGAACATCTTTAGCACGAAACGTCATGAGTACAAACACACATGGAAACTGACACACTTAAAAGGTATCATTGTCAAAAAAGTCCAACTTTATGGAAGAATTATGCACACATAACAGCTGAGCTGTAGTCACAAACCGCAAAATGAAAAGTAATGTCTACTAGGCACCGCCAATATTAAAATTTTGGCCAATACCGATGTATCGTTTTTTTTACATGTATATTGATATTATCGATATATCCAATTTTATTCATTTTAGTTTTCAGGGTATTATAACGGGTGTGAATTGCTGGTAAATTGTTCTATGGGTAAACCCCTACATCGTGAAGGTGTGATCAAATTCACTTTGGCGACATGTTCTAACTTCCGTATTGCGTATGTTACCTACATTGTAAATAGGATGGGATACACGTTGCCAAGCATAGCAATATCATCAGCATTTGGTGCTAGTCTACGTACATTTGGTTAGCAAATAATTCTCTGTTTTGGAGGATGAATTTTGTGATACATGTATTTTTGAGGCAAAGTGTACGCAAATGATTGAGTGCGAGACTGTGATATGTGACTGAATTTGTTCTTCAAATGTTGCCGTATAAGCCACCCAGAGTACACGCTACAGGGACATTTTTCATTAAGTGTGAGAACCAATGTAAGCCATGGCTTAGGTAAAATTATGGCAGGGTGAAGATGCACTTCCGTATTTTTTCTTAAAGTTCGTTCCTCAGTATGAATATCGATGTTTTCGAAGTTTTTATATTTTTGATATCTCTTCAAATCTGACATTTTCGATAAATCAATATTAGCAAATAACAAAGGTAGCATCAGCGATTTCAATATCAAACCCATACCAATAATATTGATATATCGATGGCGCTTAATGTCTACTTTTGGATATTTACACCTCCTACAGCTGACGCAGGAGTTAGTTTTCAATGGCAACTTTACAATGAAGCACTCAAAAAAGAGTGCAAAACCATACATGTACATGTACTGTCCACGTATCTGATTACCATCGTTCTTGTAGCATATATGATTTTACTTGGATCACTGACACAACTCACCGTTGAATACTTACCATTAACATTTCAGGATCAGGAACAGTAACAATGTCAGCATAGTTCTTTATTATAACTTTTTCCTCAGCATCCTGCAATATAAACAAGAACGAAAATAATTTTCCCTACACAAGGTCAAAGGGTATCAGTAATCAGGCTCACCCAGAGTCAGGTTAAATGATATTGATGATTGAGAGATGTAAGGCCCGGGTTCATCACTGAGTAATCACTTTTGTAAGACCCCTGTACAAGCAGACATGCAATGTAAATGTATCAGTAACAAAGAAATTCCAAGTTGCACTAGACTGTGCAATGGCATTGTAAGGTGGCATAAATGTACTACATCAGAAGTTAAATTGAGATATCATTTGATTTGTGGAAAAGCTGCATGCCTACATGTATGTGTTCTGGTATGTACCAGTAATTGATTGGAATGAAGAAGTGCTATGACTTTAAAAATGGCAATTGATTGGAATGAAGAAGTGCTATGACTTTAAAAATCGCAATTGATTGGAATGAAGAAGTGCTATGACTTTAAAAATCGCAATTGATTGGAATGAAGAAGTGCTATGACTTTAAAAATCGCAATTGATTGGAATGAAGAAGTGCTACAATGTTTTCATCAACTCCTACGGAATGGTGGTTAGAGGAAAATGCACTTTTCTCAGCACAGCTGAAAACACAACACAGTAACATGCCTAGTACCTAAGGGTCAGTAATAAATCTGCTGTAATAATGAACTCTGTCAATTCTAGGAACAGTCAACTGTAAGACTGAAACAGAAGCCTTACCTTATCATAGTGTACAATGGAGAAGTCATGAGTGCCATTATAGTGTACCTTCGGGAATTCAATCATCAAGTACATAAAATTGGAGTCCCTCTTTTCCCTCTGTGTCAGAGAAACATCAAACAAATGTAGTGACTCTAGAAAATAGCAAAATGTGCTTGTAGCACAAACTCTACACAATACCTGACTTGGTTCAAAACACTTCAAAAAACATACTGCGGCTGTTCATGTCATGAATGTCTTACTGGTGAGGAACCATACTACTAATACAAGTTTATGCACAGCATATTGTACATGTACATGTGTACTGCATCGATGTAAAAGCCAGTCTGACCAAGATGACAAGTAACACTTACAGTAGGAAGTAGCAATTGCAGAAACAATTTGTTAAAGTCTGCATGTATCGTGCACAGTAGCCAGCCATGGAAGGATTTCCTGCAAAGCAGCTGACACACTCTTTCCACCATCAGTGGGGGGCTTCTCAATTGCACATGTACATGGTTACACTAAAACTATTGTGACTAGAGCAGCATGTCTTGTGACTCCATTTTCTAAACACCTTGACTACTGGTCTAGTCACAGATCTTTTTCTGTGGGCAATACATGAGGTCAACATGTAATATTTTTGACATGCAGTGAACAATAAGAATGATTTGTTAAACACAAATGCCTTGCTAAACCCATGACTAAAACCCATGAATTTAATTTGAGATTACGAAATTGTACCCATTGGGAAACCATCTCTATATTTATAGGAAAACAATGATACCCCCAACCTTTTGAAGTTGATACACCCAATTCTGTGGTTATTATCATTAAACGACCTTGACCTTTGACTTGGCGTGTGTGAGACCACATAACGTCTCACCCACAACACTGGACTTCTTCAGTTTGGAGGTCCACACAAGGTACAGGCTAACAAACACAACGGGGAACAAGGAAAATGCAGTATGCCTCTACAGCTTAAAGTCACTGAACATCAAAAAGACATCCCCAATTCTTGCACAGTACATTGTATATTGCTACTTGCGTATCTATTAATTACAGTATATGCCTTTCCCTGCCAGCATGGCCTTGAGACACTATTCACCTAGGTGTTCTTAACCTACATGTATTTTTACTGCTGTTCTAACCTCATTGATCATTTCAATCTCTCTAAACGTTAGTCGATCCAGCCAGTCCACTTTTAGCATGTGGCCTTTGTGATGTTTCTTTGTGAGCTTGCTCAGGGAAGACATTTGTTCTCTGCTGTCATCAGTTTTCCCAGGTGTGGCTGTGTGAACACTACCATCCCCCTTCACGCCAGGCCACACTTTCAGATCATGCATTCCTTGACGAAAGGTCCTGTCCAGGATTGAAAGCAAAAACCCAAACACAGCAACAGTGAAATTTTAAAATTAGTTTATGAGAGAGACTGTGGCTCTGACACATCTCACTCAGCATCATCAAGATCAAACTGGGTTAAACAAATACATGCACCTGACCATGGGGACCAGGATATCTGATTTCAATAACCCTTATTTCTAAATTTACATGTACCCAGGTACAACCAGACTGAATTGCCATATATGACGGACCAGTAACCACCACTGCATGGCCATCACAACCGACAACCTACCGGCACAGTGAATTCAAGAAGTTTCCCTGGATCAAGATGAGCCAATCCTGTGTAGTTTGAGTCTCAGAGTATGGTACACGTAGCTGGGTCATTCCATGAAGTTGGGGCAGTTTGTGACAGTGTCAGTTGTTACATGGGTTACATAAACATGAACAGCTATTTCCCTGCATGTGGATTCCAAATTGACATTGTTATACATCTTGCAAGACTGAATACAGAGGTTTGTGTTATTTCTACAGAGTAAATGACCCACTCTACAGGTCATGGCAGATGGTAAAAGTTACCCATGTACTAAGGACACCATCACAAACTCTGCCAAAACCTTATGGAATGACCAGCTGAAACATTATTCTCAAGTTCAAACTGGACATCCATAACAGATCCTTTTTTCAGGTAGGTGTACAGGTAGGTGTACATGTATAGTACATTGCAACTGAACGTGAAACTCGATAAGGAGGAACACGTTTCCCCTTTAGGAAAAAGAAATTCACAAGTGGGAAATTTTTCTACAACTTTTTTTCACCAGTGGGAAAATTTTCCACAGCTTTTTTTTATTACAAGTGGGAGGAAATTCACCTGTGAATGTGAATGGGTATTCTTTTTACAATTTTTCCCAGTCGTTTTCACCAGTTAAGTTTCAACCGCAATCCATGTATACCTGTACATGTAACATCAAGTGCCTAATAACACCATGGTGAACAACAATAACACTACAGTGAAGAACAGACCCCAAAACCCATTGCAACTACGGTACGTGTGTCTGGCACTATCCAGCTGCATTAGCAAAGCCAGGAAAGCTGATTATCTACATGTAGAAGTTAAAAATCCACTGACTGACTGACCTTTGACATTTACTTGCATCACAATCACAAAAGGACATGTAAACATTTGATCAATTCATGCCAAGGTAGCTAGCAGTACATGTACTCAAATGCAACCCAAACAGCTACAGGTGTGTGTATATGTAATTGAGTGTGTATGTACATGTGTAGCAAGCTGACAGACAGCAGTGTTAGCGATCTGGAACAACTACACTGTACATGTACATGTATGTACTTACCCATGCTTTCCAAAGAGAGAAACAGTAGTGCCTCCAACTTTTAGGGCTTTTCTTGGCCCATACACATCCCAGATGGTGAAAACAAGCTGCAGAAGACATAAAAGGGATATTCTGGTATTTACCGGTAGCAGTCAGGGTTTCAATTTGAATATTCACAAATATAAGTATGTCATATCCACTTCTACCTGTACATGTACACTTGTCCTGACTGTGTGCCATTATGATAATTACAATAATGCACAATCGACACAAAGGCTCAATAAACTGATGCCAAATGATGAACAAATTAAAACAAGGAGAAAAATCTCTCACTTCCCAACCCACTTTTGAAAATTACATGCTGTGCATTTTTGTATCTTACGATACATGCACATGCAACTACATGAACATTCAACCTTGATATTCAACAGACGTTAAAATGTATATGTACCCTCTAACAAGAACTTGTCTGTGTGTTGATCTGTCAAGAGTTGCACAAAGAGACAACTCTGCTGCTTAGCAAAATCTAAGTGAAACTAAGTAAGATTTGAAGCTTTGCATGGTGGAAGCGACATGAGAAATGGGTTTGCGGATCCACCTTGGAATCAATCTCTTTTGGGCAAGGTGTGGTTCTTAAAAGAACCGGTGAGTGTTAACCACTACCAGCTGGGGACTCCGAAATCTGAGCCGTATGGTTTATATGCATGGCCAGGGTCTCCGAACTCGGACAAAGGAAACAGGGCCCTGTAACAAAAGACCATACTCCGAACAAAAGACCAGGCTGCTGGTCATTACCGACATTTTTCACTCTCAAAAGTGGTGATAATCCAGCCTTGTTTTGAAACCGTATACCAGGGTTTGGGGCATTGAGAGCGAGCGGATTACCACCGGGGACAAGAGCGCTCCACCACCGCAGCGATGAGCCACACAGCACCGCTGCACGCTAATCTGGCCCCTATTGAAAAGAAGTCAGCAGTGTACTACGCCAGGTTCGTGAACAAAAGACAGTTATACAACACCGCACAATCTGGGCTCTGTTTACAAGGCTGCTGGCCTAGCTGAAATACTCGGGCATCAATGAAGGCCACCTGTCAACTTAGAGTAGTGCCTAAAGATTACTTGGTGCGGCTATAAACGTTAAATGAAATGATGAATTTTTGAAGGATTTTGAAAACGGAAAAAATGATAGTCATGCCGGCCCAGCATCATCAACATTGAAAAATGCCCCGGCATGAAGTGGTTAACTCGAAATTTCAGCCAGTGTGCTTTGAGGACAACGGCCAGAGGATGCCGAAACGTTGAGTTAACACTCAACGGTTCTTTTAAGAACCACACCTTGCCCAAATGAGATTGATCCCATGGTGTACCCGCAAACCAATTTGTCTAAGTAAAACTACCATATTGCTTTGGCCAAGGTCCCAGTTCGCATTAAAATGCAGATCATGCATGTTGCATACATGAAGTCAAATCACTAAATATTGCATGTACATGTAGTGTTCACATTGCATCTGTAGCATCACAAAGCTACTGTATGCATCAAGTTGTTCTCAAGCTGACTCACCACAGCTGTTCGTGGTAGATCATTGAATTTCACTGGGAGTGTCAGCCATTCATTCCAGCTACAAAGAGAAATTTGAACATTTTGAAAATTTGAAAAGACAACTTCAAAACATCTAACATTCATTTCTGAAGGGCCATTTCTATAAAACAATATTCAAAAGTACTGTACAAATCAATACAATGTTTTAAAATATATTTATAAATATAATAAAATACATCCCTAAACCATTCATGTTTGACTACACTGCATTTCATTCATATTCAAAATGCATACAACTCACTGGATGGACGGTACATGTACACAGGTACAATGAGTACCGGTACTTCTTAATGTAACCTGCATAATTTATGCACTTTAAGACTGTGGATGTGTACTTGGGCATTTCAATCAGGGCTATTTCAATCAAAAACTTCAAATAAAAGATTGAGGTACTCCAGTACATGTACAGCTGTAGTTACAAATTTGTTTGTATACTACATGTACATGTACCTGTACTCTATACTCTCGCCATGACCATGGTACATGTACATGTACTCTTGCCATGACCGAGGTACATGTACCTGTACTCTATACTCTCGCCATGACCGAGGTACATGTACCTGTACTCTATACTCTCGCCATGACCGAGGTACATGTACCTGTACTCTATACTCTCGCCATGACCGAGGTACATGTAACCTGTACTCTATACTCTCGCCATGACCGAGGTACATGTACCTGTACTCTATACTCTTGCCATGACCGAGGTACATGTACATGTACTCTATACTCTTGCCATGACCGAGGTACATGTACCTGTACTCTATACTCTTGCCATGACCATGGTACATGTACCTGTACTCTATACTCTCGCCATGACCGAGGTACATGTACATGTACTCTATACTCTCGCCATGACCATGGTACATGTACCTGTACTCTATACTCTTGCCATGACCGAGGTACATGTACCTGTACTCTATACTCTTGCCATGACCGAGGTACATGTACATGTACTCTATACTCTTGCCATGACCGAGGTATATGTACATGTACTCTATACTCTTGCCATGACCATGGTACATGTACATGTACTCTATACTCTTGCCATGACCGAGGTACATGTACATGTACTCTATACTCTTGCCATGACCATGGTACATGTACCTGTACTCTATACTCTTGCCATGACCGAGGTACATGTACCTGTACTCTATACTCTTGCCATGACCGAGGTACATGTACCTGTACTCTATACTCTTGCCATGACCGAGGTACATGTACATGTACTCTATACTCTCGCCATGACCGAGGTACATGTACCTGTACTCTATACTCTCGCCATGACCGAGGTACATGTACATGTACATGTACTCTATACTCTCGCCATGACCGAGGTACATGTACCTGTACTCTAGACTCTCGCCATGACCGAGGTACATGTACATGTACTCTATACTCTTGCCATGACCGAGGTACATGTACCTGTACTCTATACTCTCGCCATGACCGAGGTACATGTACCTGTACTCTATACTCTCGCCATGACCGAGGTACATGTACCTGTACTCTATACTCTCGCCATGACCGACGTACATGTACATGTACTCTATACTCTCGCCATGACCGAGGTACATGTACATGTACCGCACCTGTACTCACAGGTTGCGGCTTTCATTCATGCGTTCATGAGTAACATGCTCTAACTACGTTTCTGCAGTGACAACTATTGTTGTTTATATTCCACGCGTTGTCATTTCTCGTCTGTTCTATTTCATCGAAATTTCATGTAAATACGTTGTAAATAGGTCGCCTCCTAGAAAAAATGAAAGAAATCAGGAATTTAATTTTGGAGCAGGACAGCACCAGCACCAAGAGGAACACTGAACATGGTGGTCGAACAGTTTGGGAACCACAATTCAAGACTTTACCACTGCAGTTGCAGAAATGGACAGTTTGTTCAAGGATTTCTTTGGAAACATGAACAAGAAAGATGGCAATTCTTACCACAGGAATGGTTTCTCAAGTATCCGTTATGGTATTGCAAGGTAGAAGTATATTAGGAAACACAAGAACATTGACATCACTTAAGATCTAAACTTCAGATCAGACAGTGCATGTAAAGCCCGGCAAGCTGAGATGAAGAAATCTGGGTTTGGAAAGGTGAATCGATTTCACCCTCCCCTGGAAGAACATGACATTCATAAAATGCACAGTAACTTTGATGTAACAAACAAGTGAGCTCACTGGTAAAAGGTACATGTACAGTGTACTATTCCATATTATTCTTTTCTTGTGCCGATGTGGAAGAGAAAATCTGACAGACATGACCGCAGATCACTTCATTGTGGACAAAACATCTTAAGGACAATGTGTGCGACAAGTTGTTGAAGAACATCACAAAATCCACACCTTCATGGATTACATGTACCAGGACTATGCAGCTACCGATGGCATCATGCTTGAGAGACCAGGTGAGTATGAACTATTTGGCCAATTACTGTACCATTTTGTAACTCTGAAACCTTATAAAATATGCTCGTCACAGTGCATGACAGTTCGGGAAGCCAAAGAAATAGTCCATAAACAATAGTTTCTAAGAGATGCCCTCAAATATGATTATGAAATTACAGCCAAACTATTCATTAATTTTCTGCTTATTTTTTGTTTTTAGACAGCCCACTCTGCCCTGTTGCAAGCTTCAAATTTTATGTGAGCAAACTTAATCCTTAGTGCAAATGGCTGTGGCAACTTCAGCACCCCAATGCAAAGGAAAATGACCAAATTTGGTAAGTAAATGCTCCACTGGGAAAGAACATCCTTGCTTCGCTGATGTACCCCATCTCATGAAAGTGACCTATCCAAAACATACACAAATCATTCCGTTCGTGCCACATCAGTGACGATGCTTGATGAAGTCAGTTTCAAGGACAGACACATCATGAAGGTAAGCGGCCACAAATTTGAGCAGACCATTAGGACATATGCCGGTCGTATAAGAGACTCAAAAAGGTGTGAGATGTCGTATGCATTAAGTCATGTAAATAAAGCTGCTCTTGGGACCAGTTGGGGGTACAGCTTCTTGCTCACACCTCATCTCAACCCCAAGATTGAAGCGGCTTTTGCAGAAACACACATAAATGTATGTGTACTCTCTCTTCTAGAATCCCAGTTGTTGACTACCAAGACCAACGTGCAACCTGGTAGGGTATTAAGCACCATGTAAGAATACACAGTTTTAACAGAAGAGAGTCAATGGAAAAAGGTCATTCTACTTCATGGAAGTACGCGTACAAGTCTGCATGTACCTTCACATACTGGGTACGACAGTAGTACATGTACCAATACATGTGCTTGTACTTTGATTTTAAAATGAAATCCCTTGGACATGTGGGACACCTCTGCGTCAGGCATCATCATGATGCCCTAATAAATATTGCCACATGTACCGCATACATGTATGTACATGTTAGAGTGAAATTAATTTTGTTACAGTAGTTATGTTTAATAGTAGTAGTCTTGAATATTGGATGATGAGTACAGTTCCACGTTCTACATGAACTGGTACGTGTAAATAATAAACACTGTATTTTGTCAACTGCAGTTGACTAACACATACATGTACAAGTGACTTTTTCACATTACATGTATTATCATTGGGATCAAAGGAGAAAGTTGGACCTTCAACTAATGTTTACAATCTTTGGGTGAGCAACATCAAACCCAGCAAGTTTGGCTTGTTGGTCCAGTAGCATCTTGACCCATAAGCCATACTTGCTGGGTTTGATGTTGCTTACCTAAGGATCCCAATCTACATGTACATGTACACGTACATGTGCATCTGGATGTACATGTACATGTGTGTGGTGTACGGGTAAATACATGTACATGTATACATGCATCGTACATGTAGCAACCATCATACTGGTACATACATGTAACATTTATTGGTACTTACTTCCACCTGGTGATAAAAGCTTTGTATGAAGTACTTGTAGGCAGAGTAAGGGGCTTTCCATCAGCAAACACCTGGCAAGTCACACACAGATCAGAGCACCTGTCCTCATATAGCCCAGAAAACCGCAGTTGGGGGTCGTCAATGAGAGACTTGTATGACAGTCTATCTCTCTTTCCTTCAAGCGTTCCACTGCTTAGCAAAATACATGTACATAAGACGAAAATTATGATTAACATGTACACGTAGGATACCAATGAGTGCATTTTATGTTATTTTATAGATATAAGAATTCATGCAGTTAACTTTGCTGAGTTTAATCATGCCAACACAGTGTGATGTGCCAGTGTTTTCAGGTTTTGGTCTTCCTGCACATACAGAGATACAAGTACATATGTACATGTAATGGCATATCCCACAGGGTACAAGTATGGTACATGTACATAACTTGATCGTTCCCATGACTGACATAGCTGAAAGTGCCATTTACAATGTACATGTAGAGGACACATTGTACAGCCACTACGGTACTACATTAAATCATACATGTACCTGTATGTACATGTACATTCGTACACCGGTACATGCATGTATGATACATGTACATGTACATTCGTATACCGGTACATGCATGTATGATACATGTACATGTACATTCGTATACCGGTACATGCATGTATGATACATGTACATGTACATTCGTATACCGGTACATGCATGTATGATAAATACACCTGTATGTGCTGTGGGGGACAGTGAAGCACTACAGCATTTGTATAATTTGCACTAGTCAGCCCGTTTCAGTGCTCATCAACTCATCGACCACTGCCTAGTGTAACGGTACACATAGTTTTGGCTTGATTTCCAGCAGATCCAGCAATCTGCATTTATTCTGCTCTGGAGGGCTACATTCATCACACATGTCTGCTGCAGCGTATAAGCAATCAACATAAAACAAGATTGTTTCTGTCCTTTGGGAAACCCCATCATCCGGTTGTTTCTTCCATGATAGCTCAATGGTTGAAAATAGTGATGGTATCTGCAGGTATTGATGTCTCACATCATAAAGCACATTCCACTCGAGCTGCTTCGACTACAGCTGCGGCTAGACTTGGGGTCTCTACAGCCCAGATTTTACTCCTGGCAGATTGGTTGTCAGTGAGAACCTTTGCCAAGTTCTACAAGCGAGATGTACCATCTTCAGAGGAATATGGAAGAGCAATCCTGTCTTCGGCATCACTGTGTGACAAAGTGAGTCTTGACAACGAGGACGAATACCGGTATAATTTCCAATTGTGTAAGGGTCTTACCTGCCATATATGAGGCCGAGGAGAGACTCACCTCCCGCCCTCGGTGCCTTACTTTTCTACAGCATCCCGCCCATACTGTCCTCAGACAGGACAAATACATACATCAATCTACAAAGAGACATGCTTCAGTGGTTCGAGGGGGGCTTGGCATTTGCATTTTTACAAATGAAGGAATCAACCATTTCTTCAAAGGGTGGTGCAAACCCTACCACTAGGGACAACAATACATGGTGAGTCTCTCCTCCTTGGCCTAATATAATTCCAATTACATGGCAGGTAATACCCTTACATAATTGGAAATCTTACTGCATGATTTTTCAGTAATTTTGACATCAGCTAATTTCCTTTTCTAATTCATGGCTGTGAAAGGTTGAAAAGAGAAGTCAAGTTAGAAATTTCATGCAGGATTAACCAATCACGCAGAGCAATCAGGCGATCATGCAGATTGGCTGATCAAGCCCATCAAAGATATAATCCAAATAACGACAAGAATATAATATCAAACCAGTGCTCTGAAATATGTGATTGCCGAGCTTTCGGTAACTGAGTGCCTTCTTCAGGGCAAGTTACTCAGTTACCGAATGCTCGGCAATCACATATTTCAGAGCACTGATTTGATATTATATTCTTGTCGTTATTCTGATCACGGTGCTACGCAGCCCTTACATATTTCAAAGATATTATTCAACCTGGTCTAGGCCAGGGTAAAGAACATACACATAAGGCATACCAAGGGTTCATCCCATGCCACTTGGGCAAACCTACTGGATTACTACATGTACCATATATCCTGGAAGAGTCTATCATTTTCCATTTCCAAAAACAGGCATTTTTCGTTTCGTGAAATCTGCCGTTTTATACCTTAGTAAGCATAAAAATGAGAGCAAGTTACTATAAACTATATGTACATGTACAATGTATGTACCGCTTGGCATGGAAACCTTTGGCCCAACTTTATTCCCCCTCCCTCCCCCCAAAAAGAAAAACCAAATAATCTGTTTGGAAATTGTTAATACACTGCAATGTTTCCAACTTTTTATACATACTTTTCTGTTGCGAAAATTAACGGGTTGCCCTTTGCTTTTCATCAAAGACTTCAAAGGGCCTATTCACCTGCTTGTACATACATTGTACACTGGTACATGTATGGTACACCAAGCTCACTAGGATTCATTTGAAGGACCTTGGAGTAGAAGTAAACAAAAGACCTTTTAAATCCATGTACATGTAGAGTATGTACATAGCCTGTTGCCGTGGAAACAGCTCATTTTGTATTTTAGACATTTTAGGCTGACTCACATGTGCCCAGTAGGGCTCTGAAAACTGGTTTTTAGCTTGTTTAAAAGTCCATTTAACTAAATACAAAAATAATTTATAAAGCCACAAAAAGTTTACGTGTTTATCCCTTTAAGTACAAGTACAAGTACAAGTACATGTACCGGTAAACTGTAGCACCCTTACCTCTACTTGAGAGAGAAAAACATTATCACTAGTGTATACTAAGTTTTACAGTATTGCATTGAGGTACCGTACATGTACACGTATGTATGGTTTAGAACTTGCAAAATTCACATTTTTGCCATACATGTATTTTTGCTCCTCAACCAGACTAAGATTTGTCCAGTACGAATTGCTGGAAAGATTTACCGGTACTTCAATACCCCCTCCAGAATTGGTCAGGAACACCAAATAAGTTATTTTAAAAATAACTATTCAGGAAAAACAGGTGAAAAATTGGGCATAAATACACATGCATGTACTACCCTTGAACACCTTGAACATCTAAAACAGAAAACTGTTGCATGAAGATTTCCCGAGATGACGCTTGTGCTACATGTACATGTAAGCATTCATTTAATTCTGAACACATATGGATAGTTATTTTTGAAGATTTTTTGCGGTCCCAAACCAATTTGGGTTGGGTAATATAGTAAAATCAGATACTGCACATGTGTCTGGCTAAATATTGCTTTGCTAAATTCACTGGCAAGGCTAAATATCAACTGCCAATAAATAAATTAATATCCCAAAGGACTTTAGGAATCTTAGGGGTGTAAATATTAATGCAAGCAGAGAAACTCCTTCCAATGGAAGAAACAAAACTTTCTTAATCCTAACAGTCCTCAGTCCTTCACCTGTTGGAGGACTGAGGACTGTTAGGGTTAATGCACTGTAGGGAATAATTCCATACTCATTGACCACTTCTTTTACATTTTTAGAGCCCGGACAATTCAAACAAAAAGGGGTGTCAATATTTTTGAGGGGTTAGAGCTGTGAAAGGGGCTTTGCACAGTTATTTTAAACCATACACGACCCAGACAGCAATGAAAACTGTCAATCTATTCTCAATCACATCAATTAAAACAATTTAGTAAGTCTTCAGAACTTACATTTATGTACAGTACTCCAAAGATCGTACAGCACCGAAGGCGCAAGATGGATAACTCTGCCCAAAAGGTGTAAATCCCACGGGCGCCATTTGAGCAAGTGATACATCTGTGCAGTTCACAGTAATACACAGGCGCAGGTGCACCAGGTGAACATGCCTGCCACGGCGCCTGCGCTTTAATGTGCACTGCGCAGGCGTATCGCTTGCTCAAATGGCAACCATGAGATTACAACGTTTACGTGTATTCACGGTGAAGTTCTCCACGCCATACGATCTTTGCTATACTCAGAGTCCTCATGGGTTTTCAGTTTGGCCACAGAGACGTTTTACAATGGACACATTAGCAAAAGCACATCATTATTGTTCTCCATAAACAATGGCACCCTCTACTGACAGTAATTGAGATTTCTGGAAGGAACACGTACCCTGTGGCTACCACAGTTTTAAAGAGACGATCACCTCAGTTTGGAACGGACAACTGAGATTATGATGCATTTGTATTTCATCATAACGTTACGGGAAAGGAAGGGTAAAAATTACCAAAAAATTATGTGACTTCATTTCAATTCTTACTTGTAATATTCTTGAACTTTAGTGCAAATTTCAATGTTGTTTTTTTTCTCTTTATTTGTGAGGTAGTATGTCAATAAAGCGAGCTCCTCACTTGGTCTGGGTCCCTTTTTTGCCAAGCGTTTTTTTAAAAAAACATATGAAGCAATCTGGAGTATTGAACAACTTGCCTCTTCCTACTGACCTCTCTTTTCCCTTTAATCACGTTTTTCAATTCTTCCTAAAGAATCCATATTCGTTGGGAGACTGTTTCCTCGGTGCATCTTGACCCTGCAAAGTTAGGGTCTGGGATTATTTTTCAGGTGATCTCAATGTAATTGGCCTCTTTTGTTCAAACCATTTCCTTTTCAATTATTTTGCAATTATGTTTCTGTCCATGGAGGCACATGGAGCTCTACATGTACCTCCATGTTCCGTCATAATTGTTATAGTTCTGCACAGCGAAAAACTTTAGTTTTTCAGATTTATTTCTTTCTCGAAAGTTTTCATCGACATTTCTATGGAAATGTGTTGAAATATGTCACAATTAAAGAGCTGAGTTCCAAATTAAATTTGGCCAATCACAAGGCACAATGAAAAACACTGCTATTCCAGGTGGGAACAGGTCAACTCGTACCTTGGACAACTCGTACCATCAACTCAACGTACATGTAACTGTACCAACTCAAACCTTTGCCAAGCCGCATTTTGGGCAACTCGTACCTTCACGTATGAGTCAATTTGTACCTTCAAAGAAATCAGAGCTTGCTCAGAGCATATTATTCTAATTAGCTTGAAAAATAATTTGATTTCTTAGTCATGTGTCCATCACCTAATTTGCTGTTTTGGCTACATTGCCTTCCCTACACACCGGTGGGGTGACATCAATGCGAAAATCACATTAACGTGAGAAGCGTTTACATCATGCGCGGTCAGGCAACTGACGCTAGTCGACGTGGCCAGCCGTTGTTGCATGCATTTCAGAATCTTCACCGTGCAGTCCACCATTATGTTGAAGTGATGTCAGGTTTTCATTTACTTCAAAGTTTATGACATAATGTCAGTTGTAACTTGTCCACAAAAAAAAAAGTTTAATAAGGAAGGCAACCACCTCCCCCCCCCAAAAAAAATTAAAAAACAAGACCTGAGACATTTCCAAAAGAAATCAAGACAACAAGTTTTATTAAGTACATGTTCATCCCCTCCCCCAGTTTAGTAAAGCCCCCTAAGGAAAGTTAATAAAGAAGTCAAGCTGGTAAACGGGCAGGTTTTTTGACATCTGTCACGTTTACCAGCTTGACTTGTGTACAAATCATGCTGGCGCTTGAGATCTCTCCAGGAGATTTATGAAGATTTTTCCTTGATATGTTTGTCAAATCTGATCTTAAACATGCTGAAAAGGCAGAGGAAGAAAGTTACAACTGAACTGATAACATGAAGGTACGAGTGGTCTTAACTCAAGTTACGAGTTGCCCAACATGCCCAAGGTACGTCCAAGCAAGGTATGAGTTGCCCATGCCATGGTACGAGTCATCCAAGGCACGAGTCATCCAAGGTGCAAGTCGCCCAAGGTGCGAGTTGACTCGAAAGCTTCCAGGCCATGACACAACACTAAGTTTACAATAAGCACAACTCTAAGCAGTTAGAAATGTCATCCTTTGGCTTGTTTACATGACAAGTGGTGCAAAAAAAATCAGACTCTCTACCAGCTCTAGTGTTGGGATGACCATGGAGGAATCCTCCACGGGATGACTGACATAAGGCCCTACCCTGAAAAAAAGAGTTGTCCGGGCCCCGTAGGCTTAATCTTCATGATCTTGTGATCAACTTACACTTTGATTTGCACACTGGCATTCAGGTCACAACTGTACACATAGTAGAATCTATCAAACTCATCTGCCATGTCGATTTTAGCCGAGCATAAATTTCTTCAATCTTGCAAGCAACCGACGGATTACACTCTGCCGACACTCGCTCATAATGGACTCACCGAGCCGGGGTGAGTGGACTCGACCACTGACCTTTATTATATACTGGATTCAACGCGACAAGTGTAGTCCCTTGTTATCCTATTTCTAGACCCAGACTGGGGGCCAGTCTACTGGACTCTCTCCGTGTTTGTACGTGTACGGAGGGAGTCCAGTAGACTGGCCCCAAGTCTGGGGCTATCCCATTTCGTGCACAATAATGTGGGCTCTGTGGTTATGGCGCCCTCTAGCATGCTGGCCGGAACATTATGCCAGACCGTACGTTTAATAAGGCCGTGTCCGAAACGGGCTTCCAGAGCTACGGCTAGGTCTATTTCTACGCATCCATACGCATTTGTAATGGAGTGAAGACCTAGACCTAGCTCTAGACAATAGATTCGGATGCAGCCTCAGTTTGATTCTTTTGAACGTTCAGATCACTGCGTCATCTTTCCCTTGTCGTAGTCACGGGATCAGGCACATCCTATTTGGCTCTTATTGTCATGTGTACTAGTGCCTTTTCATAAAACCTTGCGACTCATACCACTATAAATAGCGTCGTTCGACAAAATGTCTCGAGAAGATCGGTCAAACTCGTTTCGTACTGAAGCCTTATTTGAGAAATTAAAAGATTATTTTGACAAAACCTTAAACCTCCCCCCCGCCCACCCCAAGTCGACCTAGATTCTCGATCGTCAATATTTTGCGTTTAATCGTTATTGTGGTTTTTGTTATATTAATTCTAATTCTTTCGTTTTGTTTAATTTGGATTCGCATATTTATTCTGCTTTTAATTTTAGCTTTTATTTTGGGTTTAAATTTTCTTTTCTGGGGGCCTTCTTTTTGTTTGTTTTCTTTTTGTTATTTTTTGCTCAGACTTGTCAAATGCTGACACTTGCTACAGCTGCGGGTTGCCAGGCCATTGGGCCAAGCAGTACCCCCTTGCGTTCAGCACAGGGCCATTCTCTTCCCGTGTCAGACCGAGAGCGAGAGCAGCTCTTGGAATCGGATACAACAGTTTCCCTGCTAGAAACATCCCTTGGCAAGCCCCCATCATCCAACGATCTCAGATCGCTGCATACCCATCCTCACTGCACCCTGACTTCAATGGCGGCGCCGCACAGTTCAATTCAATTCAGTTCAAGAAAACGTTTATTCCATACTCTTTAAAAACATTACATTTAATTAAGAGACGTTGGTACGTAGAAATTGACAAAATAAATAAGCTTAAGAAAATACATCAGAAATTTAAGAAACTTAGTACATTGAAATTAGCAATGAGGATGAGAATAACTTTTATAGATATTTAGATACTTATAGATACAAGCAGAGGCTTGTATAAACCGCCCTTAAAACAGAAGACATGACAAGGACAACACGAACAATTATGAGACAGCAAACAAAAACAAAACAAACTATCGAAAAGAAGATACGACGTACAAAACATAAAGACAAAACAAAAACTGACGACAAAAATTATCAGTACAAACTTGTATGATGACGACTAAAAGGTTATAAGATAAGAGGAGATATTAACAGTAAATACAGTAACCCCTTCCCCCCAAGTGCGTCAAATACCGGGCCTAGATCATCAACCGCCGCAGGGGCATTCCAATCTTCTGCCTGATGTTCGCATTAAGAATCTGGAAGACAAGTTTAGTGATGTGTTAGGGGTACGGTGAAATTACAGTTCACATACATGTGTTTTAGATTCAGATCAGATTGCTGTCAAAGGCAGATTAGCCAACCATTCTGAATTCTGGTCATTTATTTGGAGCCTCTGTCATGGTCAAATCGGTTATAAACGAAGGGTATAGGATCCCTTTCATTGATGACCCATCCCATACGTTTCTTGAACGTGGATCTGCTAGAATGGAATATGATTTTGCAACTAAATCTGTCCTTGAATTGCAGTCTTCTAACAGAATTACCGTGATGTGATGCATCACATATCATTAGTCTTCTATCAGTAGCTCAGCAAGCCTCCGGCAAAAAGAGACTAATTTTGGATTTGAGTAGACTTAACAACTTTCCCCAGAAAACACACTTCAAGCTCGATGATTGGAAAATAGGATTGCAGGACATTTCGAAAGACGCCTTCATTTTCACTTTTGATTTGAAACCAGGCTACCATCATGTAGATATATAGCACAGAAACTGATTTTTCATTCGCAAAACAAGTATCCAAACATGTTACGATTGACCTTTTAAGAGCTGGATTCATATACAATGTAGAAAAGAGCAAATGGGATCCTCCCACTATTGTTGAATGGTCATGACATGGAACACTAAGGATGATACGCTGAAGGTGCTGCCTAGGAGAACAGAATCAGAACAGTATCAGAGATCCAAGAAGCGCGTTCTACAACAATCCGCAAACTGCATTCTGTTGTTAGTCACATTATTTCCTTAAGTCCAGTGTGTGGAAACTTAACTCGGTTGTGGACTAGGAATTGTCAGATAAAGATTGCACTTGCTTCAGATGAAGATGATGTTATATGCTTAGATTTGGCTCGCAGTAACGGGATAAAATTTTGGAAAGATAATGTTGTCACTCTAAACGTCAGGAATTTATTCACCTTAAATATTATAAGCAAAATTATATGGTGTGACGCTGCACACCATTATATGGTGATGATACTGCACATAAACTGTGGTCAGATGCCGAGTCTAGAAAAAAGCTCGTCTTGGCGAGAACTGAACACCATATTATTTGCCATCACCTCTTTCTTGCCAATCATTCAAAATTCCCAACTTAATATTTTTACTGATAGTCTGCAGCTAGAATTATTGAAGCGGGCAGCATGAAAGCGGACTTACAGGATCTTTCTTTAGGTATTTTCCAGACCTGTTTAAAGAATGAGATTAGCTTAGAAGTTCAGTGGATCCCTAGATACGGAAACGAGCAAGCGGATTTGGTCAGCAGACTCATAGATACAGATGAGTGAATGATCTCTAATCGTTTGTTTCAGATTCAGACCAATGGGGTCCTTTTACGATAGATTGTTTTGCGTGTGGAAACAACACTAAACTTCCAAGATTTTATTCGAGATTCTGGAATCCTGGCACTGACGGAGTAGACGCTTTTGCACAAAATTGGTCAGGAGCAAATTGCTTCTTAGTTCCCCCTGTAGTTCTCATTCCCTCCGTTCTCAAACATATACACGCATGCAAAGGCAAGGGAACTCTCGTATTTCCATGGTGGCCCTCTTCAGTATTTTGGCCTTTACTCTGGTCTAGTTGCATGGGTCACAGGGTTCTTATCATTCGAAGGACAGGGTTTATTAGAGCAAGGCAGGAATAAGAATTCCCTTCTAGGTTCCTCTGAATTTTCTGGAGTTATATGAGCAATTAAGTTAGATTTTACCCAATGTAGTTAACCGTGTTTTCTTTTTCTGTGGCATGACAGATTATTTATAATCAACCATTTTGGAAAGAATTCCCCTTCACTTTGCAAGGCGTCAAGAGGCAAATTTTTCAACGCACAATATTTGCGAAGGCCGACGGAACAATTACTTCTTACCTTTATAAATGTAGAAAATTTTTCATTTGGTTGAGAAAATTTAAAATTAAAATTATTCTTCCTGTCCACGATGAAATCATTGCAGCATACATAGTTGATAAAAGGTCAGAATATAACTTAGATAGTTCTTTTATTTCTACAGCCGCCTCTCTCAGATGGCTACACTCACTCGTCAACTCCAACCCCAACCCCATGGATGCTCCCATTTTACAACAAATCGGTATAAGTGGTAGGAAGAATCTTTATAAGCCGCCCGAACAGAAGCTCCCATTGTCATTAAATCAAGTTAAGGCTATCATAAACAAACTTGGTGGTGAAAATAACAAACTGATAGAACTAAGGACCGCTACTTATGTCTCTCTTAAATACGCACTGATGTTCAGCGCAGCTAAAAGCCATTCATTTAACTTTGTTACCGCTTGATAAAGGATTAAGTATATTTATTCCCCGACCCGAAACTGACGTATTTAGGGAAGGAAGTACTGCTTATCTAGTTCACTCGCATGATAAATATTCCCCGTTTTCTTTGTTATCAAGATACATGTATGAATGTGGAGTTAATACTGGCCAAGATGCGTACATTTTCACCCCTCTTTCTTACCTATCAAGTATTTTCTTATAAACCTTTACCATATAAAGCTCTCGACTATTCCAGATGTAGTGAATTATTTCTAGATGCCTTAAATTAAAGGAAATAGGGGTTCAAGAACCCAAAGCCCATGGCCTCCATAGCCTCAGATCTGGAGGAGCATCGCACCTTGCAAGTAAAGGAATTTCGAAAGACTGTATTATGCAACATGGTCGATGGAAAACTAGTGTAGCAAAAAAACAGATAGGCCCATGTTCATAGAGATTTGGCACAGAGATTGGACATTTCCTCCACGATCTTGTCAAACTAATACGAGTTACACATCTCTCTTTTAAATGATTACACCCCTGTTTAAAGATTAATTTGTATGAAGTACGAAATTATAATACTATCCTGTCAGATACGTACTCTCAGTAAGAATAAATAAACAAATAAACAAAAATAAATACATTAATTTTAGTAACGATGAATTTCTAAGTGGTATACTTTTACACTAACCATGTTTATATTTCAATTAATCGTTGGATTTATGTTGTTGGGTTTTTTTGGCATCCTAAGGATTTAGACGGTCGGGTGACAAAGATTTATTTTCATTTGAAGAGATTTTCTTTTTATGTGATTTGATTTGTTTTCGTTAAGTTCGATTTTTCTCTTTTTTTCTCTTCTTATGTAATTTTTTTCTAACAATATTGAAATGAAGGTGGATATCGGGAGATACCCAAAGGGCCTAGAGGGCTGGGATGAAAGTGGTTTGATTTTCTTTTGTTTTCGCTAAGTTTGATTTCTTTTTTATGTAAATGTTTGTAAAATTTTGAAATGGAGTTGGATACCGGGGAGATACCCGAAGGGCCTAGAGGACCGAGACGAAAGTGGTTTGATTTTGATTGGACTTATTTTATGTTTAAACAAAACTTTGGAAGACCTTGGACACACCCGGGAGATACCCGAATGGCCTAGAGGCTGAAACGACAGTGAATCTGAATTTTCAATTTCGGAATGTATAAACTTCAGTTGGAATTATTTTAAGGAACAACGGCTTTAGACGGAAAATAGAGTTGAAATGCACTCAGCCGCTCTGTGACGGCCCCCTCCCATGAACGCTTCAATAAAATTCTGAGATGCAAATTCGTACTCTTCGTTTTTGCCTTCTGTGATCTCTGAGTCCATTAGAAATAAACTGTTTGTCAAGCGTATGAGCGCTGCAGCGAAGTAGCATAAAAATGTAGTTTTGTACGCGTGAGGCAAGTATGCAGCATCAGCAAGCCATTCCGGAGGGGATCTGGCCATGTGACGAAAATGTAGCTCTTCTCATGGACCTCCCTGATCTTATCTTGTAGGCCTTACAAATGCATAATAGGTGTGCATTATTTTAAAAGCAGTTACGGTTCACTCAGATTTTAAATGCTGTTGTCCCTGGTTTCCGAACTTCTGAAGGTCATGGACCAGAGTAGTGAAGTTCATGATCAAGTAAATGTGGCACTGACAACCACTTCCCATAAAGACCCATCGAACTGAAAGGACATGGCAAAACCACAGGCACTGAGGTAGCATTCATTGAGAGTGGTTTAATTCGCAGCTTTATGGCAAGAATAACTCGCCCGATTCAATCGACTGAACTTTGGTAATCATACCAAACTAAACACAAGAGGTTGGTGTTATCCGCCCTGAACTGAAGTGCACCCCCAATCGGCAAAAAGAAAGATAGGTGCACGCCGGTTCTTGCACGCGTTCTGCGTGTTCGCAAAGACCATACATGACGCATACTTAGCGTGCTCATTTCATTTACTTCATTTCTCGGGTAGAACGAGTTAAGAAACAAATACAAACACAATAAGACGAGAAAATAATAATTCCAAAGAATATTCCAATCAGCCCCCGAAGGATTGCCCAAAAGAAATAATTTCTGTTAAAGGGGCTCGATCTCCAAACTAATCATTGAAATAAATACAAAACGTATACTACACTTATGATAAATAATCATTCTCTGATAAAAGGAATTAAGAATAAAGAATAAAATACGCCTCATTGTGCCTATGGGTGCTTTTACAATAAGACAGACCATAACCAGGAGGGATCACAGAAATATTTCTATAAATCCCGAATTTGGGACTGATAGTTTCCAGTTCGGGGTATTTCTTTTACAAAAAGCCCCAAATTGCGGGCCTATTTTGGATAAACGACTGGGCATCGATCCTTGATACTCCACGCCCACCAAGTATAGACATCATTTTTTAGACTTCAGCATTATGCCCACCATACCCTCCTGAATAAAGTGGCCAGTCAGAATAACATGGACAAACCTGGTCTTGGCTTAAGTTAAGTCCTTCCTAACAAACAGGAAGCAGCGGGTAATGTACAGAGGTCATTTTTTGGACTGGGCACCTGTAACATCTGGAGTGCCCCAGGGGAGTGTACTTGGCCCGCTCCTCTTCAACAAAATGTAACGAATCTGGCCCGCGCTACCGGGTGCCAACCTTTCAGGGGAATTCTTACTAGGACAAAACAAGACGGTCGTTAAATCTTGACTTGAGACTGAAAGGGTTCCTCTCAACCCTGAAATGACACTATCCGTGTGATTTAGTGCCACAATCTTTCAGAAGTCTTGAACGTCAGTGAAACAGCCCTCTATTATTTTTACGGAATAGTTAAAAGTAGAGTTGCATCAGTCCTTTCCAGTGTGTCGTGAGCATCGACTTCTCTTACATTACAATACGACGGTAGCACATATTTAATTCACGGTGTGGTGAGGATGGCCATTTGGCAGTATATTACAATAACAACGTAAGGTTGACACGTTTCATTTGAGAACGTAATGCTCCGCCCTGGTGTGTGTGAATACACGGCCGCTCCCACCCCGGGACAAGCAGCCAAATTAAGGTGCCGTCAGGTTGCTGTTCCGGTTACGTGTTCACACCTAGCCTGATTGTAGATTATGTGAACCGTGATCCAGATTCCCCTCATAATGACCACTGATCAGTGTAGAGATCAGTGATAATGATCCTTGCTCTTGATCTTGCTTCCACGGCATTCACCCAGGAACTCCTCAAAAGCTAACTAGTTGTTGTTTTGTTTTAATGGCGCTTTCAGCATTTCAGGCTTTTTGTGCCAATAACTGTACTTTTAATAATACACTTTATTATCCAGCATCACATTACGAAGTTAGGAAGAAGGTTCAGTTTTAGAGGCAGGAGGAAACCAGAGTACCCGGAGAAAACCTGCGAGAGGATGGACTGGAAACCAAATGCACTTCAAAGCCTGGGCCAAGCCGGGACTCGAACCCGGCCTCATTGGTGCAAAGCGAGGAAAGAACCGCTACACTAATCCGCTCCCCCCCCCGGGCTAGCTAGCCTAAACCAACTGCACTTACAATCTCAGTGCGTACGTTCGAGAAACTACCTATTTACTCACTTTAAGTTCAACGACATCTACAACATGTTTTCAAGATGTATTTTTGCGTTGGGGAGATGTTAATTATATATAACAGGTTTTGCCCGTATCCAACCGGCGTACATTAATAAGCACTGTATGCTCAGTGCTTGTCCGAGAGCTTGCGAAAAAACCTCACAAGCTTACTCGGGTGGGACTCGAACCCACGACCTCCTGCTTACTAGTGCAGATGTCTTCAGTAGCCTGTAACAACTCATCAATACGCATGACTATAATGCCTTAGTAGGCCTACAGTACAGCATGTACGATCACCGTCGACTGCAACAAGTGGTAAATTCATCGTAATAAAGAGTGTTCTACATGAAGAAATCGTGGAAGACCAGAACCTAGATATGTGATTACTTTAGTATAAGTCTCCAGATAAACTTAAGCATCCATGACATTCAACTAAGGTTGGTTTATCTCAACACCGTTCCCTTCAAAGTCTGTAAATATTTAAACATCCTGGCGATTTTCGCCACACTATTTTTAAATGACATTACCAATAATCTGACCACAAACCCTTTGCTGACGACACCTTGATCTACCAGCCCATCCGGTCACCTACTGATGAACACGCCCTTCAGGCAGACTTAGATGAAATCGCCACATGGTGTGACATGAACGTTATGAAGCTAAATTCTCGAAAGACCACAGTCATGCACGTGTCTCGTTCAAGGAAAACCTCTCTCCCTGAATACATTCGTCATGGCTCTCGCCTTAGGCCTACTATATACCACAACCACCTACATGTATCTTAGAGTAATAATCAATGACACCTTAAACTGGAACTATTACGTAGATACAGTCATCTCAAAAGCAAATAGGACTTTGGGCTTCATTTGGCGGATCGCAGGCCTGTACGTCGACCTCAGCCCTGGCATCTCCTACAAGACACTTGTTCTGCCGGTCCTAGAATACGTCCTTCCCGCATGGTCCCCATACACATCAATACAACAGCAATCACCAAACTGTATTTGTCCTTCAGAAAAACAAGAAAGCGTATTCAATTTTTGGAATCGGTTTCTATATTTTGGATAGATTTTCTTCGTTTTGATCCATATTTGCAACGAAACCGGCCCCGAGGTGATATTAAAGGGTGCATTCCACCAAATCATTTTATTTCTGCGTGCGAGCTCATTAATATTTTGTGATCCCACGGGATTTTTACAATAAGACAGACCATAAATATGCGGTTAGTAGAAAAAAACACGCCCTCTTTTGCTCCGCTCGGAGCGGCATACCACTTAGCTTAAATACCAGACCCAATGATTCTGACTACCAGCTGACGAATCAAGTGTCCGGTTTCCTCCAATGTTACGTGACCAGGCCCCAGTTTTCTGAAAATAGCCGAAATATTCCAAAGTCGTCCCGTCTACATTCTGCATGTTCGGATGGTACCGTTGATGTTCGGTTATTCTTGGTCGGGTAGGTGGGCGTGTTGAACGTAAACCGTCAACAATCATCATGCATTGACATATAACAACAAAGTTACAAACAATTTACTTGTTTGCATGCGGAAAAAAATGTTGCCTTACAAGAATTGATCAACTAAAAGAATTTCGAAAATGCTTATGTATGATTTTGAATTTTCTGAGATTTTTTCAAGTGCGCCTCGTTAGGGGAACACTCAGCTAAATTTGAAACCAGCACCTAAAAGAATGAAATCGAAAACATCCGGGCTTTCAACTTTTGACCTCTGACTCCTGGCATATTTATTTATATCTGTGGGCTATGCCCGACCCAAGCAAGGCCAAGGGTCATCGGGGTACAGGCCACTAATTCAAGCCCCATTGAAAACAGTGTAAAATCAGCACAGTTCAGGGCCTAATAACATGCATTTCAACATCCCTGAGATTTCAGAAACACAAATGAATTTATTGTCTAGTCCCTAGTCTTTCAATTTCTATTCAATTATTTGTGGGTTAACCAATTACAGTTTTAATTATTCCCACAAAACAAAATCACCCCCCCCCCCGAAAAGTGATTTTTCTGAAGTCCGATTGCAGCCATTTTTCAGGAGGGGAAACCCTCAAATTTCTCGGGCACTAACGACCATTTTTCAACCGTATTTTTCAGCCATTCTGCTGTCATATGAAAGCATAAAGGCCTAGGGAGTTGATCCTGGCAAGAATTTACACAATCTCACCATTTTGGGGGCAAAACAATCTCCTTTTATGGGGCACTTTTAATGCCAATGAGCTGGCCGGGAATTCTCACTTGAATCAGTGGTCTGCACCCGTCGAGAATCTTTGGGCAGGGAACCAGACTATCTACCGCTCCGAGCTTAACAAAAGAGGGCGTTTTTGTAAATGAAATTGACGGTCCTTTCACAAGCTGTAGCTCACCACTAGACGCGCAAGTATATGTGCGTTTGACGCGGAGCACGCTGAGTACGCACAACAAATTTATTCCGGAATGTATAGTCGTTGCGTTCCAGGTGGCTGTTCTCGCTCGCATGTTCATGAACAGCTCGATTTGTTACTCGTGGGTTGGCCGCTCGAACGCCGGGAATAAACAACCGGTTATTGATGGTAGTTAGTGGCAAGCAACATGGCGGTGGTCATGTACGTTATTCGAGGGTTAATGTTGGATGGGCAGAATTCTTTTCTATTTAAACAGGAACATTCATTGCTGTGTTATGGAAAATAATAATGCTAATTAGGCAAAACTTCCCATTGCCTGTGGCTTTGGAAGCCATCTCTCTGCTTTTTGGAGCTGTCCAAAAATCCAAATCACGATTTTCTCGTGTTCTCCTGACAAGGAGGTGGTGTGTGATCCTGTTCCGGGAACAGTGTTCTTGAGTCGTGTTCCCGCCGTTCGAGCCCGAGAGCAAGAAACCCGTGTCCGGACTCACAGGCCATTCGAACTCGAACACGCGCATGCAAGAACCCGGTTCTGTTGTAACCAAAGATTGTATAGCGCCGCGCGTGGTAGCTATCTGTCTCTTTCGCCGATTGGGGTGCACTTCAGGTCAGAGCGGATAGGTTCCTTTAAAAAAATTAAATTAATCGAAATTCACATATGCAAATTCTTTGGAAATTATCCCAGTTGCGCTTAGTTAGTTTTGGTTAAAGAAGCCCTTGACTTTTAAGATTATTACGCTTTCCCTTATATAGTTTTCAAAATGGTTGTGCCTGTTCAGACGACGAAGTGCACCATTACGCAGTATTACTAGTGGTACATGTACATGTGTACACCCTACCGACTACACATGTACTGTACATCCTCGCCAGAGCGCCATCAGCTAGGGCCGTTTTCCAATACTCAACATCGTCTCCGTCGCAGGCTTCGTGTAGGAAATCAAATCCCCGATTGTGGGCCTGAAGCGTTTAACTTAAATTGAAGTACTGTAATATTTGGCTCTTTTGCATCTTACTTGATGTTTGTGGCACCATCAGACTTACTATTGCGCTTACAAAAGTCAGGAAGTAAAAAAAACAGTTGAAGCCAAAGACGGAGCCCAAGTCGAGTATTGAAAAACAGCCTAGGGCTCAGAACATCTGCAGAGGTGCGACATTTTGGAAAGGGGCCTCAAGTACGCAAGAATGTCAAAGACGGGTCGGCAGTTAAGGTTAATTAAGTCTGGTAATTAATGGGACTATGTCTTCAACAACTCTGAATAGGCTATACGTGGGCCGGGCGCCACTCCCCCACTCAATGGCAGGCCACAGTGATAGGCATCAAGACCACACAAACATGCCTTTTACAATGGAACACCATATTTTACACAGCACTGGGAAAGCTGGACGTACATGTACATGTACTTTCAGGCCTACGTTACCATTCAATATCAAATATGCTGCGAACATTCGAAGGCCATGACTTTCGGCAAGACATTAATCGAACTATGACAGGAACTGTTAAGCGATGCTGGCAGTCATGGTGCAAAGGGATTCTCACCGCACAAATTAAGAGAGGTTCTGCAAAAACAACCTTTCGTTTATGGATATAGGAGCATTCCAGGACAGTTTAATGAAATTTGGTATGATTGGTGTATGGATAGGATGTGCTTTCAAGGTGCCAACAGGACGCCTTCAGTTATTTAATAGTGTGAAGATTGTGCATAGCTGTGTAGAAAGGGGCTTCTTTCTGCATCCAATAGTTGTTCAATACACCATTAGTTTTTATGGGATACGGCCAGCTATCAGCTGCACGTGGGATTGCCACCAAGAAAAATACCAGTGATCCAACTGTCCAAACCCTGCACCCGGAAAAGATCGGCAGCATCACATCGAGATTCGATTGGACGCCTGTGAATGCAGCTTGGCCCACGTCACATCTCGACGGCGCGGCGCGGCTGGCTCACTGGCCAGGCCCGCCTGCTAGCTAGACGCGAGGAAGGCGATCGGTGGCCTCGACTTGGAGCATTATAATAATAATAGGCCGCATCAGAAATCGCCTTTACTGGCTACGACGGCTGCTCTTTACCGAGAGCGATTCAAGGTAGAATTTAAGCCGTAGCCACAAAAATGATTTGGACAAGGCCTTTATTTGCATTTGGTTGTGAGCCGTGCGTTTGAGGCCACAGAGCTCAGGGAGCCTGGAGAGTAAGCTTACAGAGAGCCGTGCACGTACTGTATGCATGTGGGATGATCCATGAACGGTCGTCTAGCGAGCTTAGCTTCGGAACTAGCAGCATGCAGCAGCGCAGCTTACAGCTCTTTGTCTGTTGGTTGGGGCGTGCTATGCATGCTGCGCTTGCGGTCCACCTAGTAAGAAGTCACAAGCTTTCCACCAATTTTACATCTTGATGGTAAGTGTTTCATTTGGTCTTGTTAATATCACCACGAAGGGAAACAATCAACGGCAATGTTGATGTATTTTGCAGGGAGGGTTAGCAAGGTCTTCGAGTGTTTTGCCTTTGCGGATGAACGGTCCAAGTTGGCTTAGTTTGATTCTGAAGCAGACTCAATGACTCGCTGCAGTAGTACATTGTGCATACGATTCACCACTGCATGACGACGTACGTACATGTACGTACGCCAACTTAGAGGTCCAACTGGCACCTCATGTACATGTACGCTTAGATCTAGGCTATGTCTTTGTGTTTCGGTACGGTCTGTGCCATGTTCACCGCATTCATGTCGCCGTACCATGTGTCCGCGTTATTCGTGCTGCAGGTTTAACCGCTCCGCGTCTTGGGGTTATCAGCTACAGTATACTGCCTTCGTAAGCCAAGACCCCTGCCAGTCTGCGGTTCTACAAGATCTTGATCTGTACATGTAGGCCTGTATGTGTTCATGTAGGATTGCACTGCACTGTGATTGTGAATAAGTTCGAGGCCAAGACCTAGATACATTTTTATCAGAGAAAGGTCTGCCTTACTGTAACTAAGTACGTACATACAGGAATTATAAATTTGGGGACCCTGTTCCTGTAATAGAAGGGAGAGTTACATTTTAACTTTTGAATTGACCTTGGTAGATGACTGACATCATGCTCAATAATTGTAGGGTTAATGTCAAAAAAGGGTAGGGTTTTGACTTGTGAGGGAAATTTTGAGGGGAAACTGTTTTAACACGACACATGGTGAATTCAAATTTGCATGGTTTATCAGTAGAAAAAGTCACATTTTCTCACAATTTGAAATTTCCAAAAGATATGGTCAGTGCAATAAAGAGAGTGTTGCCTTTCTTTTAGGGGGGACTTACCAGTTTTGCAAGAGTAAAATGTCAAAAAACTGGTTGTCCCGAAGTATACAATCCCTGCAGCGCTGTACAGTGCGACAGTGTACAGTGTCAGATTTTGAATATGTACATGTACACTGTAACCTGGGTATTTTGCAAATGTGTGTGTGATATGTGCAAGAATAAACCTGGTGGCTAACTTTTTTTCTATTAGCCAGTGGCTGTTCATTTTAGTATTCTTCATACAGCACTGCATACATGTACACGTGTACATTGTACATTATACAAAGGAGTCGCTACATGTTGTCTACCTAGGCCTATACGAGGGTTGTACTAATCAGCGTGAACACACAGTCAACACGCGTCAACACATTGATAGTAACGTCAACACACTGTGAACACCTACAAAATGCATTGAAAACAGTCATATCGAACTGTAATGTATACTCTTAGGAATAATTTATATTTAATCGAGTTTACATTTTACTACATTTCAAGTGAAAAAATTGTCTCTGAGCAGCGCCGCTGTTTGCCGCCATCTTGCCTTCTTACGGCGTTTGGACCGTACCATGGTTTACTGTATAAAGGTGACCCCCTGTAGCGTAATGGTATGGTCAGTCTGACCGAGAGGTAACATGGCTTCTGTCTTTCATGGCTGTGCGGAGGGTGTTATTTTCGTAAAATAAAATGGCTTTTTCCCCCAAATATCGCCCACTGTTGTTAGCCAAATTGTATTTTAGGCATTATATTGCTATCGAATTGCATTTCTGTTTACTTATAACGTGATTTGGGTGTGTTGACAGTGTGGTGACGTTACTATCTTGTGTTGACGCGTGTTGACGTTGTGTTGACATTAATTAGTACGACTGCCATACGAAAGTCATGGTAGTCTGGTACTGCATATACTGGGTCATGCCTTGTCAAATTCAACATGCTGTTGGACCTGACTGGCACAGATTGAAACCGAATGCGGTGTGCTTATTGGATTCCATGAGAAACCCGAGAACCCAAATTTCATGTCATTTGGCCACCTAGCTTTTGAGATACGAGTTAACAAACTTATGTCCAATGTAGCTTGATCTGTTTTGTTTGGACAGCCATATCTCCTGAAGTAAAGCACCCACAGAGATATCATTTACATCATTTAAGCTCTTTGAATAGCTTCACACGTACTACATGTACATGTACCACAAAAATTATACAAATATATAACCTATATAACCACTGTACTTTGTGTAGGGGAGATGGTAGTCTTGCCCCAAGACTGGTTTTACCATTTTGGCCGGTGCACTGTGCAGGCGACATGTGCTGACAAGCTCAGCCGAATAGCACTACCAGTAGAGGGCGCTATATTTACAAGAGACAACCTGCTAGAAAACCAGTCTTGTAGAATCTGGCAGGCTTACGTGAAAAATTCCGAGCATGTGTACGTCACGCTCTCAAGTTCATGAATAATAATACCAGTACGCACTGCTGAAGACTGCGCGCCATGCAGACTGCAGTGCGCATGAGCAATTATTCGTAGCAGTTTTAGTGCATGAGGTATGCTCAGAATTTTTAAGTAAGCCTGCCAGATTCTACAAGACTGGTTTTCTGACGGGTTGTCTCTTATGAATATAGCGCCCTCTTCTGGTAGTAGTATTTGGCTGTGCTCGCCAGCACATGTTGCCTGCACGTACGGTGCACTGGCCGAAACAGTAAAACCAGTCTTGGGGCTAGACTAGGGAGATGGGAGAATGGCAAAACTGGTAATTAAAATTAACATCTCCCCTATGCAAAGTACATGTACATCTTGAAAATAATATGCAGTACCCACTGCTACAGGTTCATCTGTATTGGACCGGCAAGCTGACCCCATAAGCTTGGTGGTCAAGTAGTCAAGACATATGCACTAGTAAGCAGGAGGTTGTGGGTTTGAGTCCCACCTGAGTAAGTTCATGAATTTTTTCGCAAGCTGAACAATATATATTGTGAACAATACTTTTGCTTGTATGGGGTTGGCTAAATCGTTGTAGGCGGAGTCTCGCAATATTCGTGTACGTGTAAGGTCACAATACTGGCCAACTTTCATGATGCAAAAAATGAACTTTAATTTATCAGATGATGTAACCATTTTCAAGCTATGTTTGCTTGAGATTATAGTTGTACATGTATTTGAGAGATAAATAAAGATAAATAATTCAGTGTAAATGCGAGTCTATAATTTTTATTCACGTTGAAGAGCAAATTTTAGTTCAAAATGGCGCCCAAAAATGGGACATTGCTTGAACAAAATTTAATGAACTCAACTACTTTACTTATAGCTCACGTATTTTATCACAATGGTCATATTTTTTGAGTTAAGCAATGAAGTAATATTTTGGCCCTTTACAAAAAAAAAAATAAATAAATCCACGCTCCAAAATGGCAGCTGAACCTGCGTTAACGTTCGTTTCACATCGTGTCCACCACACCATACCATGACGAAAAGGGCCAGAATCATCATTTACAAGCCTCACCCTTACCTGTAAAAGCCATTTTTATTCGAAATGAGCTTAATAAACATCGTGTAAAATGTGTGCTAGACCATAATTACCCTCGAGGATGAGAAAACATCAGCATATCGATCGCGATAATTTTCGTGTCCATTTTGTAACTAACGTAAAATGTCCACATGTTTTAACTGGTGATCAACGCAGTCTGACTAGTGGTCGTACACGTGCAATGGTACCCTGCATGGATGACCTAAAGGTCAAGTGTTTTAGGCTCGATTACGTCTTTTCCGAGATAAAGCTATTTTAAGCACCGTGTCCACCGCGCGCCGCTTTCGCGTCTCTGTGTAACGAACGGAGAAAGTTGCTGCGCGTGACAGCTTTCCCTCCAACAATCAGGAAAAGAGCAGCCAATATCCGGAAAAAGAGCAGCCAAAAGGTTTGTATCAACTTAAATAGATTTTATTTTCTGTATTTTTTTGTGAAAAGAGGTCAGATGGCATTGTAAAAGGGAAGATTTTAATGGATAGTCAGTGGGTGATTTTTGGGCTTTGTCGCGGACCGCTTGGATGGTTTCGTGTGAATCGTGTCCATGTTTAACGAACGGAAGAAAAAAATAGTAAACATCTGAAGTCCCGCTTGAAATCGCAAAAAGACAAATAATTTACACTTTTTAAGCTAAAGTCCATCACAAAAATGAACAAACTTAAAGAATAGCCTTGCCAAGTTCAAGAAATCATCAGTGTTTCACGTTCGTTACACACCGGCACTTTCGACTTCGCCCCATTCGTATTAAAAGTCGCCCCATTTGTCATCCAATAGTATGGGGGCGAGTTCGCAGTGAATTAAAAGTAAATGGAGCGAAGTTGATGTAACACGTAGGCAAGTGATGTTTACACAGATAGGGGAACTTGCCTTTGTGGAACCCCTGGGGTCTTGTTAGAGTTTTTTTTTTATGTTTCTACAAATCAAGCCACTGCCGGTTATGTTAAAAAAATTGTTCTATTTAAATTTTATTTTTCTTCTATCTTATTTCAGAAGCCAGAAAGGAGAAAAAGATTCAATGGTTGGATCAGATTATATGTCTGTAGATTCACATGTCCTTGTGAAAGAAGCTTTAGTAGTAATTAAATCAAAGATTATTCGATTTCAACCATTCCTGTTGCCATTTCTGTAATTTCAGGACCCCACAAGAGCCTGCCGATCGCCAGCTCACTCCAGGGGATATAGTTGTAGTCGCATTTGAAATTCATTTAATGAGATGTGCCATGTTCTTCAGATGGGATCGTCAGTGTATAGCCTCCATAATGAAATACAGTTTTTAAGAAACAAGATTAGAGTGAAAAATAAAATAGTCATTGACTCAATTTACTTGTTCCTCAGAATTGTTTAATGTTGCAAATGGTGCACATTTAAATATACATACATGTACTTAAGTTCACAATGTCAAAGATTTCAACTTCTGTGAAGCTCATGTGCAACCTTCTTGCATGCATATACATGTAGGGCATTTAAAAATAGGCTGAAGTGGCTTATCAGATATGTAGATCACAGAGATGCTCCCAAGAAATGAAAAAGCATGTGCATGTATTAACACCTGCACATAGTAACATAGGCAATTTTCTGAAGGTGAGGCAACTACCTTGAGGGCTCCAGTAAAGCAAGTCACAATAAACTTGTCACATGAAATGTTAGCTTTGATTCGAAATTTTTGGTGTCCGTGTCATTTTTGTAACTAACGTTAAACTACAGGACAAAGATCTTTGAAATTGAGGGTATCTGTTCTTTGGTTGTCAATGATAATGTCCTCCTTGAAGTACTTGCAAGCTTCGCAACCAGCTGTTTTCCTCAAGTCATCAAACTGCAAATCATTTAAAATTGTTGTGTGTGAAAAAGTACACTTGTTAACGTTAGTTACGGTGTCCACCTTATTAAGATATCGTAAAATTAGTAACAATTAACATTTTTTTTAAAGATGACTTTCAGAAAGGAGGAAAAGCTTAACCACAACAATACAACTCCACATTGTTTTTCTTTGACTTTTATTATTGCATGGTTGACTGCAAAGTGGACACCGTAACCAACGTTAACTTATGAGGCCCCCCTCTACAGAAAGCACTGCACGGAAGAAAATTTCTTGGGCCGATTATCTTCCCATTGCTGTTTTCTGATAGAAGGTGGTCCATTGTCATAATTTAAAAGTAAATTAAACACTTTTCACTAGATTGAATTTTTACCTATGTGTCCCATTTTTGTTGGCCAGTATTGTGTCCTTACACGTACGTAATAACCAAATATTTCTCCATAGCAATGAACACAAATTGTTCGGAACTGGGAGAATATGCTCATTGCATCCGGGTTATCGTGATGACCGAGCTTGTAATAACGGGAGTCGACTCTACGGTGATTGGCCTTTGTGTGTAGCCCAGAAATGAAAAGACTGAATTTGCATCATAATCACCAGCTTTACAATAGTCCCCACTTTGAAAAGAGGCAACGGGAATGTGGAAGCGTGAGTAGAGCTGCATGCCACCGAACAATCAGCCTTTTCACTGTGTAATTCAAAGCGTGCAGAACACGCTCGGCCACAAACCGAGAATTTGCAGTTTGGCAGGTAGCCTTCGTGGCCAAGCGAGGCTGGAATTCTTGGAGTCGGCTTTTGGAAAGAAATTCCCGTCGTCAAGGGTTAATACACAATGATGTCTTTGTTAACAGACTATTCTTGTTGGATGCAGACTGGTTCCCTGCCGAGCTAAGCTTCAAATCACATGTACCGTTATTGCTATTCAAAGAATCTCAGTTGCAACTGGTTATGAGGTCTGACGATCTAATGTTGGTACGGTCTGTGCGCATGTGAAAACACGAAGATCAGTCTTGGCATCCATTCCAATAGTGGTCAATTTGGGGTTCATCAAATTTAAGAGAAATGCAAATTTAAGATCAAGTGCAGAATGCAAATTCTACAAAGGAAAAACTTGTTCATTTCTGCATGTGTTCCCAATACAACAACAAAGGTGACTTATGACTCGGACTTTGACTTGACCATTGTGACTCTTGACTTGGACTCATACATGTACTTGATAGGCACCGTCGATATCATATTTGGGCCGATATCATGGATACCGATATGTCGGTTTTTATATCAATATATCGAATTTTATTCATTTTAATTTTCAAGGTATAACAGGCATGAAATGGTGGTACATGTAAATTGTTCTAAGAGTGCACCCCTACACCGTAATGGTGTGATCCAATTCACTTTGGCGATGTTTTCCAATATCGGTGTTGTGTACATTGCCAAGATGGGATGGGATTCACAATGCCATGCATTGGAATATCATCAGCACATGTTTTACCAAACATAAGTACCACGTCATGTACATGTCAAAGAACAGGTCAAATCATGTATTTTCATAATTAAAAACCTCACACAAGAGGAAAAAACACGTAATTGAATACATGTAGTTAATTTTTGTAACCCTGAACGGGGTGTCCCACAAAATGAGCAGCATGGTCTTGTATGGTGCCAGCTTAAGGGGGGCTGACTCACACAACAGGACGTGTTATCATGGTCAAGTCAACCAAATCGACCGAAGAAAATGTCATGCACATGCACAACCATATTGCGCTTTGAAAACAGGGTTGGTACATTGTACCTGTACATGTCATGTACACTCCTAACACATCTAGCAGGTGATCTCTCCCATTTGTTCAGTGTAACAGTAATGTACATGAACATACACATGTACTTTATGTACTGTACCTTTTTGTTAAATCATACATGTGACACATGTAGTCTACAAACCCTACCGTATAGTGCAATACACTGTACATGTACAGTGTACAAATGTAGCTGGAGGTTCCCCTTTAATAAACTTTATAAAGATGAGTGGGATTTGAACTGCGCCTCTGGAATACCATAGCAGTGCTCTACCAAAGGGGCTACCTAGCCCTACATGTAGGTTGGTGACTCTTCCCATTTGTCAATATCTTTATTCTGGGAAGCTAGTCATACCATCTTGAGAGTGTAGCATTTTCATACATTTATTTTTCATTCCTTTTCATGTTCAGTATACTGTACTGTCCATTTCTACTGTACCGGGTATTTATCATGCAAACTTAGTTTTGTTATGTTGACAGATGTGGGATACTGTGCCACTGTGTGGAACTCCATAGCTGCATGTACGTGAAAGCTTTGTGTGCAGAACCTACAGTATCAGTCGTTTCAGTGCAGATTTTCTGGTAAGTTGAAAACTGCATCCTTGGACTTGCATCTAAATGTACTCATGCAGTCGTTAACCACTTGATGCCGGATGACATGTCAACACACATACATGTAATTTTCCATATTTGTTCCATAATGTGTACATGTACTCTCGTTTAATGAATTTCTTCATTTCCACGGTTCACATATTAATGTGTTGTGCTTGATTGTGTCCAAGCATAGTTGCAAGGTCAAAGAATATACAGGTAAAATCCTGTCCCTAGCAGCTTTTTCAGGTAAGAAAATCTGATGTTAACCATGTTAACTGGTTAAACGTCCATGCCAAATCCTACAGTACTAGTATCACAGCACATCTGATATGACCCATCATTTTTTAGCTGAAAAACTTTTTAGGACCTCTGTGTGGCAAGCAAAGGAAAATGATTTTTCTTTTATGGCCTCTCAATGTCTGAGTACAATGTTTTTGGTACCCATGTGTAACCCGTGGTTCACATTTCAAAATAGCAGGAACCAAATTTCATATTATTTTAATTCCCTTTGAAAAAACTCTTGACTTCACATAATTCAAGATTTATAATACAAAAGAGATTTTGCTTTATTGGAGGGAAACGGCCGAGCCAATCAATACGAGAAATACAAAGTAAATGCAGGGAACACTAATTCAGATGGCCACAAATTGAAATATGAGGTTTACAGAAAATGCAGGATCCTGCTAAGTTAAAATACACTTTGAGCTCAAGAAAAAAAATTTGGCACCTATGTTCTAGATGTACAGATGAGTTGCGACGAGTTGTTTCAAGGTGGGACGACAGGAGTCCGTTGTGTAGTGTAGGCAGTCGGCAAAAGTGAAGGGCAAAGTTCAGCAGAAGAAATGTAACGCAAAAGAATACTTGCGGATCTTGCAAGGTTGATGCTGGTGATTAGTACTGCAGATGCCTTGGTGTACTTGTGCTGTGTCTGCAAGTCACAATATATGTTGCTTGGTGGCAGAGAGGCCTGGGGACAGCTCTTTAGGTGGACTACAGAAACCCCCGTCCGGCACCCTCTTTCAGAACATAGAGTCCAGTAACTAAGATAGAGAGCATAGTGGTCCATGCCACATTACTAATATAACCACATTTACAGGGTCAGACCAACGCAACCGACTTTCTATGAGTTACGTGCTTTAGTAGCTGTACAGTGTGTAGGAAAACCTCACAATAAAATACCCGTTTTTCAAGATTTTTGCGTTGGGGAGATGTTAATTATAAATAACGGTTTTGCCCTTACCCAACGTATATTAATAGGCACGGTATGCTCAGTGCTTGTCCGAGAGCTTGCGAAAAAACCTCACAAGCTTACTCAGATGGGACTCGAACCCATGACCTCCTGCTTACTAGTGCAGATGTCTTAACCACTCGACCACCGAGCTTGCCGGGGTCAGCTGGCCGGTCGGAGTCAAATGAAGCAGCGGGTACCGCGAACTATTTTCAAGATGTATTTTTGCGTTGGGGAGATGTTAATTATATATAACGGTTTTGCCCTTACCCAATGTATATTGATAGTTCGCGGTACCCGCTGCTTCATTTGACTCGTGGGTTCGAGTCCCATCCGAGTAAGCTTGTCAGGTTTTTTTCGCAAGCTCTCGGACAAGCACTGAGCATACAGTGCTTATAAATATACGTTGGGTAAGGGCAAAACCGTTATATGAAAGAGAAATATCTGAGGCATTGACCTAGAACAAATCTTAAAACAAGACAGGATTTCCCTGGGAATACATTTCTCAGTCCCACACATCATGAGGTACCATATAGGAATCAATCCAGGAAAGCTCCAATTCTTAATCAGACTGGTTATATATACAATGTAGGTATATATATAAATACAAAATCTAAGGCTTGACCAAGAGACAATTTATATATCTTACTTCTGATGAATTTAACATACATCAGAATCTATTGAATATTCACAAACCCTGTTCAAATAGACCATAGTCATCGGAAAAACATTACAAAAGCATCAGTCCAAACTCTAGGACTACAGTCAGTCTGTCACTTACACCGTGGATGTGATGGGTGATGAGTCCTGACTTACATGCACACATACTGTATATTCAAAATCTGCTCATATTTCTCAATGCATTGAAGGGCACAACTTATTCCCAGCCTCCACTAAGTTATAAGTCAAAGTGATTGGAAAGTACACTCAAACCACCTCAAATAATTCGCTAAACACGTCTTAAACTAAACGTAAAAGTAAAGCTTTCTGGGGAAACACCTCTTTTGGATCTAGTGTCAGAACATTACTGGCTAGTGGAAATGACGAGATACATGTACCAAAACCTTCAACATCATAAATTTGCTTGGACTTCTCAAAATATCCCAAAGTCCAGACTTCATAAAATCAATCGGTACACTTCTTTTTACAATTTGTAAGAGTCATAGTGAAAAATGCAATGACTAAACCCCAGAAAAGGTACACAATAGTATAAAATGATATAAGTAGGAACTCAAAGTGACCATACCTAAGATAGACAGCCAAGACTCCTGAACATAAGGGAAAGACTTGGATTTTGAGGTCCTCCAGTCCAAAGGAAAATAGTGCAGAGCGCAGACAAAATTCGGCAGGTATGTAGTCAACACAATGTCAAAGTTTGGAATGCCAGGCTTGCCAAAACTGTGGGGCAAACTGCCACCCAGAAAATGCCCTTCCCACATGACTAGCTCAGGCTCTCATTGGACAGCTTTAAAATGTCACACATGACCTAATACTGATTGGTCATTTAGTATCTAGGCAGATGAGCACTCAGCAGAAGTTCATGGCTTTCACAGCTTGAGTAAGGTATGAACAACGACTAGGGACTAAGTGTTCCAACACCCTGCTGATCTCCTGAAAAGTTTACTGGGAGTGTACGCACTAGTGTACTAGTCAGAGACTAGTCAAAGGCAGTGGATACAAAGAGCATCCTGTGATCTCCTAGGAAAGCAGGAATATTAAAGATAAACTGAAGGAAGAGCAGGCTATTTGACAAAAGGAATCGGCAATAGATCAAAGGTTAAACACTGGAACACAGCTTACCAGTGGAAAAGTCAAAAGTCCAGGAAAGAACAATTTAAGTATGCAAAAGGAAAACATAATCATAAAGAAATAAAATTTGAAATTGTAACCAAAGACCTCCTCTTGGGACGGGGTTACATCTTGGTCTTGACACCCGAGTTGACCGTCTAACAAAACTCGACTAAAGAGTAGGAGTGTCCGTAATAGTTGGCTGAGTAGTTATTGGACTTGCGGCAGGTTTGCCTGATTGAGAATTCTCAATCAATGGAGGATGCACTCCATCAGGGATGTGCTGAGGAGGTTGTTCATTGTCGTGAGCACTTGATGGAGAGGTAACAGGTGCTGGTGAAATGACAGGACTATCTGCTGTGGGCGCCTCTGTTGAATCAGTGTCAGGCAGGGAAAGGTTCAATGACACTGGAGATGCCATTGGGATTCTAGACGGCTCTTCGATGTCATCCAGGATTTCCCCACAAGGAGACGAAAGCTGTTCAGAGGATGGGTTTTCCTCAACATCACGAACTTCCTCACAAGAAGGTGCAGGATATTCTGGGATTGGTTCACCCACTTGTGTCAGAGGGACAAACTCTGGGGCCTCTGCATTAAGTCAGGATTGCAGCAGTTGTTTGGGGATGACTACAACCAATTCATCATCACTGGAATCTGGACTCCCTGACGAATCAGATGGACATTATGAAACCTTAGCTGTGGCTCTCGTGACGGGATGATTTGGTTTGGTGCCTGAATGGTGGGACTCTTCACCATTAAGATAGTCGATGGGCAACAGGATATTTCTGTGTAGGGTTCGGACACGCTCATCACCAGTCTCTGGTTTGACGCGATAGACTGACATAGCTGGACTGATCCGGTCTACAACTAAGTGAACTGTCGAATCCCAGTGATCGGCAATCTTGTGCTTTCCTTTTAGACCAAGATTTCGGACTAGAACCTGATCTCCAGCTGTCAAGTCATTTCCTTGCACACGTCCATCATGACATAAGCCGACTCAGCCGACTCTTTGGTTGCCAGGTGATATGCCCTCGCTAGTTGTTCTCTGAGGCCCTTGACATATTGGACATGGTCGCTGTGGGAAAACCTGTCGTGGTTCACACCGAGATGCAAATCCACTGGGAGTCTCGCCTCTGCCAAACAGAAGGAAATAAGGTGAAAAACCTGTGCTGTCATGCTTGTGCAATTGTATGCACGGACCAATGCACTGACATACTTACTCCAGTTGGCTTTCTTCTCATCCTCTAAGGTTTGGAGCATATTCAGCAAAGTACATGTACAGTTGAAGCGCTCTGGCTGAGGATCACCTTGGGGATGGTAGGGTGTCGTACGTGATTTCTTGATACTTTATGGTAGAAGAAGCATCAACTCCTTCACAGCCTTGCTCTTAAAATCATGCCCTTGGTGGGAGTGGAGACGTTAGGGCAGTCCGTAGTAAACACAGAAGTTCTCCCATAAGACCGTAGCTACAGTGCAAGCCCTTTGGTCTTTAGTAGGAAATGCCTGGGCATATCTAGTAAAGTGATCAGTCACTACCAAGATGGACTTATTGTTGCTTTGGTCTGCCTATAAGGATAGGAAAATAGCCTGCAAAACCAAGAAATGATCGAACCTGCAAGCTTGACATTCAAAGGTCTCGGCCATGTCTCCAGAGCACACATGTTCTCAGGATTGGTCTGCACACCTTTCTCTGAGACCACTTGTCCAAGATACTTCACAGACCTACAACAGAGTTAAAACTTCTAAGGAGACATTTTCAGTCCAAACTGTGCAAGGCGATCAAGAACCCTCATAAGTCTCTCTTCCATCTGGTCTAGAGATCGACCAAAATATGATGAGATCATCCATGTACACTAGTACTTTAGTCATGTTGATACCTGACATGCAAGTTTCCATCAACCTTTGGAAAGTTGCTGGTGCGCCCTTGACACTTTTAGGCATACGCTGTGACTGGTAGAAACCCAAAGGACAGATGAACGCTGTTTTCTCCTTGTCTTCCTGATGCATGGGTATCTGATAGAAACCATATTTCAAGTCGATCACAGAAAACCAGCTACTGCCATTCAGACAGTCAATCACCTCCTGTATGAGTGGGACAGCATACTGATCAGGGATTGTGCGTGTGTTGAGTGTACGATGGTCAATTCACATCCGCAAGCTACCATTTTCTTACGAACCAGCACAATCGGTGAAGCATATGGGCTGCATGACTCTGATGATACCGTTGTCTAACAGCTGCTGCCGATGTTGCCTCAAGTCTTTGAAGTCAGCAGGGGCCACTCTTCGTGATCTCTCCCAAAATGGAGTGCCATCTTCAAGGTTGATCTGGTGCTCAGCTTCTTTTGTGTGCCCTAAATCCCATTTACGACGTGAGACAACCTGCAATCTCAACCTCATTTTGTCAAAAATCCATTTCTTCCTTTCAGGGGGGATTGAACCCCAGACAAAAGGAAGATTGTCAAAATCAGGATCAGAGGACTTGGAGTTGATGGTGCTGCTCTTGGTAGCTTCGGCACCAAAATGTGCACTGGAAGCTTCCATGGGCTCCCTCACATTCAGAGCTTCATGACACCACTCTGGAATGAAACAGTCTGCCAAAGGACAATTTCCTGGACTTCAGTACATGTAGCTTGAAAGCAAGGATTACAGTTTCAGGTAACGTTGGTTTATGCAATGTGTATTCAACTGGTCCCCGTGAGAAAAGAAATGCACTTGACAGTGAAGACTCCTAACCCTATATAGACTTCCGATACTTTCAACGCCGTTTGAAGCATTTTGGAGGCGGATTTTTGAATCAGAAACTTCAAAATAAATGGATATAATGGTGGATATAATGGTGTGGGCATTGTTCGCGTTACGGAGGTATTTTTGAACATAAAACTTTAAGCCTTTTAACTTGTGAGATACGTCAACACTGATCTTGTCCGCACGTGATATGACAGCGCTCACCATTTGTGCACATGCATTCTGTGTGTACATGGTCATGCAGCATCCGGGACATTTCCTTTGAGCTGTTGCAGGTGCGTAGGTGGTTTGCAGCTCTGTCCTCTGTTCTGATGTTCCCCGTGAGAATGTACATGTATGAAGACTATTTGACATCTTTTTTGAGTTACGTGAACTGAACGGTGTACTTTTTCAAACATTAAAATTGACCAAGCATTTCTGGACAAGTGAGGGCATTTTTGCTTTGTAAATCCAGGAAGACATGGTAATTCCAAATTTGCTATCTGGGAACATTTCTGTGAAAAGGATTTCTGCTATATACTTACACAGCAATAAATTGCCAAAAAAAAAGAAATCTGCCATATAGCAGTAGTTAAAAAAATCTATAAATTTTCTGTGCACAAATCAGTGCAATATTGAGATTCAGTGCCTTGGATGACATCATAGTTCTGCTCATGAATATGCAAATATGCATTAGCATTAAACCCCCCAAAAAAGCATCAAAATATGGGTTAAAATTGCAAATCAAAAATTTAAAATAAGGTTAATTGAAACCCAAAGATGCAATTCCAAGGGGTTTTATTAAAATTTATTAAAATATTTCTCTTTTTTGGTTCCTTTTTAAGTGCAGCATCGGGTACCAGTTTCCAGGTTGTGCTTTGCCACGCCGCGCTGTGCGGCCGGCCACTTATACCACTGTTCCCTGCTGTCGCGTCAAACAAGAAGGCGTGTTCAAAACCTTAGTTTTATTCATTCGAATCATATTGATAAATACAGTTAAAGTTTATTAAAAAGTTAAAGGCTGGTACATGTACACCGAATACTAATCCACTGCATACAGTTTATACTGTACAGTACAGTACATACATGCAGTACATGTACATTGCCATAGTGTATAGCAATGCTTGCTGGTGCATGACGCCAGGCTTGCGCTTTATAAATGGGATAAGTGTCAACACGTATAACACAAGGTTCACCATAAGACAAGGTTTTTGGAGAGTCCCTTTGAGCTCGTAGTAACCGTGTTCGATTGTACACCGTTAACTTGTGTGTAAAATTTCAGGCACACATACCGCTACATGTATACAATGGGCCAATTCAATGACAGTGTGCATGTCATACGTATAACGTTTTGCCATGTACATGTGCACTGTACAAGTCGCATAAGAATTTAAGAGAAACAACACATTAAATAGCATTGGTGTTAAAATGGATGGCTTCTGCATATTATGATGGAATTATTCTGTAAACAGTTGGGCATTCTTGGAAGTTTGTGCAGCTAACAATGTTTGACTCATCCACTGAAAAATCACTGAAATTACACAAGTTCCACTTACTTCCTCTCAAACACACAGAAATGGTTCCTGCCATCCTGGGATGAATAAAGAAAAGTGCATTTTTGTCACACTGTGTTTGTGATATATGTGTTGATGCATGTTTCACAAGAAATTTTCCCAGCACAGCCCATCCCCTTTAATGACTGCTTTACTGTTGAAAAGAAGCAGTGTCATAAAAGCCATGATCCTCCTCGTCCGATAAGTTTTAAACTTATTGGACAGAATGCTGCATAGCCACATAAAAGCAACTTTTCTTAAAATCAACTGTATAAAATACGAAGCTACACCACAGATTTGTGCCCCAAGGCAGTATGCATCTGGACCCAGCCCGATTCAGCGCCTCCACCCAGCCATAAACTGGTCCTTGTCCTTCATTGTTGCAATCGTAGCACTGTGTCGCGGGTTGGGCACCAGTTGGATGTTGTTGAATGCATAATAATTGTAAATGGCATGTGGTTTTCACCTCTGCAAAGTTATTGATCGCATTGCGGAAAGATTATAAGGTTTTCTTCCAAAAAGTGGTAGTAAGTAAACAGAGAAACAAAGAAAGAATATCACAAGCGATTCTGACAAAAAAATTATTATTTAAAAAAACAGCCTCATATTTCATTCACGACAGCGTAAAAGTCCAACTGTCCAAATGAAAAAGTAGAATGCAAAGTGTGACATCATCCAAAATTAACCCCGTTTAATGTTATGCAACCGTGGACATGGTTTTTTTAATCGATAAATAAACAATGCAAATAGTCGCAACTATTTATTGACAGTCGCCACGACTACTGATATTCATTAGTTGCCCACACCTAAATAATATGTGTAAGTCCTCTCAAGGATCAAAATCGGAAGCCCATGAAATATGCAGCTTGTAAACATCTTAGGCCCACCAGCTTAGAATTTCTGTTTCGGGTATAATGAAAATGGCCTGCTGGCAGAATCTAATCACCTTTACTTTATACTACCTGAAGGATGTGTTTCAAATGGAGGGTCTCATGAGCAGAAAAGCCCTCAAGCAGGTCGGCCAATCAGCAGACTGTACACCCTGAAAAGCTACCATTTCTCACAACTACTTGTAGATAGGCAGCTCCCCGGGTACCGTTATTTCTAAACAATATTTTTCATTTTTCAATGGGCTCAGTTTAGACCTTCGTTACCCGGAATGTCCCTTCCCTCCCAAAGTGTAATATAACAGTGCTACTCTGCAACAGGATTTTCCATTCTAGTAAGAAAACACTCACCTCTGTTTACCTTCCCTCCCTGTTAAAAAAAAAAGACAAGAAAATTGGGAGAGAGACCTAAAAACAAAAAACCAAAAAAGCTAGGACGAGTGGTAGTGCTACATATACATGGCCTTGTATGGGGGGGCATGCAGTGGGCGTGGAGGGTGTGGCTTAGGTGATTTTTAGCGAGGTTTGATGCGCATGCATGCAGATATGCAAATGTACCCCGGTAGGTAAACAGAGATGAGTGTTTTCTTACTAGAATGGAAGATCCCGTTGGAATTTAGGAATTCTTAAACGAGTGTACACATCCTTTATGGAACAGATATGTGATAAAATTTTGTGTGTTTAAATGTCATCTGGCAACAAGTGGTTAAACAGGTGATATTAATGACCCTGGCTATCTTTGTAAATTTTAGAGCACAGCTGTGTTTCATGAAAATGCTCAAATGCTGGGCTCCTGTAGATCTTGTACCGGTAGTGAATGGCACTTGCTGTGCATTTTACTGAGTACATACACATGTATTTGTACTTTATCTTGGCCTTACAACACGTACAAGATGGTAAATCAGTTGAATAGATATACGTCTACATGTGTGAACATGAACATTTACAGTCGACTCTTACCGGTATGTCTCGAATTTGGCTATAACAAAACTCCAGTTATAACAAACACACATCTTTGGTCCTGGCAAAAATGTGCACATTTCTATTGGGAGAAAATCTGTTTGAGGGAAATCGTATTGTACAAAATTGCTGTTACAATGAAAGGTTTTTGTGACTCTATTGCATGAAAAGCATCTTTGACAACCCATTTATAAGAGCGTTTACAAATCATGGTGGTGAAAACACGTGCGCAATGCAGTTGAAGCAATGCTGCACTGGTTCCCACAGTGCCGAACCATCACTAAATAAGGTTTGGAAATGCAGCAACCAGTGCATGTACATGTACGTATACCAGGTCAAAACAGGGTTGTACATCGCACGCATTGTCTACGAATGCAGCTTTACAGTCACAAGTCAAAAAAATCAAAATTTCTGCAAATTCATTCACAGAAATTTTTTTTTTTAAACTTTACAAAACGAAGGTTTGGTACGTGGGCATTGCCGTTTGTAACTTTCTGGGGGGGCCTCTTCTGTTTTATGTCCTCTGTAGCCACCATCACTGTCTTTGCTCGACTCCCTCTGGGTCTAGTAATCCCAGAAGATGGCGCACCATTTGTCGGCTTACACAGGCCCTTATAAAGGGATCTCAGGGGTGCACTGAAGCAAATAATTTCACATTGACAGCAGTAATAAATCCCCATACTTCACAAACATTTAAAAAATACAACTCTCACAGGTGTTCTGGCTGCACAGAAAAATGATAATTGACATGTCTTCTTTCAGCTTTCAATTTTTAGTGGGTTGACCAATCAATTTTTGAGAAATTCTCACCCAAAGTAGACCACCCTAAAATGAAGGAAATTTCACTGCAAGGAAAAGTAGCCATTTGGAAAATGCATCAACCTGCAAAATGGCTAAATGCACGTAGTGCCACTTTTGGACCTGATTGCATCCAAATTGCTCAGAATTGGAAGCCCAGAGTCCGGGCCAGAGGTTCGGTGCCATATTTCTTCAATTCCCCAGTTCCATGGCTCTCAGGACCCTCTAATATATTTGTAGAATATTTTGAGTGTGTAACTTTTACTCAACGTAGTCACCAAAACATTTGTTGTAACTGGGATTTCATTGTAACAAGTTTTCTCCCCATAGAAATGTGCACATTTTTGCTGGGACCACAGATACATGTATGTGTTTGTTATACATGTAACTGGAATTTTCTTACAGCCGATTTTGTAATAACGAGAGTCGACTGTACAGCACATGTAGGAAAGTACAAACCAGTTGGAAATGTTATGTGTGCTGTATAAATGTACGTGTATATATGTGCCAATTACATTTTGTCCTCTTCGTCAAGACTCACCATGTACAGTATTACCATTTGCACCACCGTTTGAAGAAGTGGTTGATTCCTTCATTCATAAAATGCAAATTAGCCTTAGCATGCAGTGCACAACTCCCCCCTGGAACCACTTAAGCGTGACTTTGTTTCTTGTGTTTACCCGATAGTTGGGCACGCATGTTTGGGTATATGTACATGTACAGCTTTGTTTCCATGTGTTTTGCCTAATATCCCTTGATGCCTCACTTGTCTTCAGCCTACCACCCATCTTGATACCTCAGACAAGATATTCAATGTACATGTGTATCTTCAAAGAGACATGCTTCAGTGGTTTCGGGGGGGGTATTACACTGCATGCTAAGACTAATTTGCATTTAGACCTTTACATAATAGGAAAGTTTTGGTAGAAATACATGTACATACATGTGTACATGTACATCATGTATCGGTAGTTTAGCTTTATGATCTACATGTACCGGTACGTGTAGTTACAGTCATTTTTTCTGACAATTTTGCATGTGCATACGGCATGTTCTTCATAAAATGGACCAAAATGCAACTTCGGCTGTCATTTTTTCAAAACTTCTAAAAGAGTGACTTTGATCATGTAAAATACAAATTAGCACCTTCAGATTTATAAAAATAATTATATGGGGATAATTAGGCATAATAAGTACTTATGGTGGCCATTTGGTATTTCTTAGGCTTAGTGCAAATCAAATGGAGTTGAATTCATTTAAAGTTTTATGTCAAAGTGTTTACACCAGAGGACTTGATTTCAAAACTTCAAAAACAAGAAGGGGAATTCAGTATATTTTTCGACTTATGTATTTTAAAGCACCTAAGAAATAACTTTAAAAAAATATAAGCCACAAAAAAAAAGCTCAAAATTGACAGAAAATGATGAGAAAAGTTTGGCTCTCTTCATTGTCTCTCACTATACCAACATATTTGCCAGGTCTTGTATATTTCGACCACCAAAAATTATCTTTAAGTTTGGCTGCATCAAAAATTTATAATGAGTACAATATATTTATTGCGAATATTATATTTTACATGTTTGACAGAATTTTGATCACGTTTGATAATTTTGACAGAAACTGCATTATGTTCGAGAATACCGAAAATGCTGTCACATGTAGTGCTCGAAAATTCCATGCGCGATTTTCATTTTGCCGGTTATTTTGGGGAGAACTTTGCTGAAAATAAAATTAAAATTAACAACTCTGAGCATAGGCTTTTCATCTTGAATCGTATTTTATGTCTCGAACGTTATTTTTCCGCGAACGTTATTCAGAATGACGGATTTTCTTTTAAGAAAAATTGTTCCGAAGAGAAAAATCGTGGAACATCGCCATTCCGTGGAGGGGTTCATGAATATCGAATAAAAAAGAGGGCGCACTATCTGGGTTGATGTCAAAGGTCAAACAGGCCACAATGTAGCAAAATGTTTCTCTAACGTCACCGCGAGAGATTGATAGAAACCGCAAAATCGCCACGATGAGTATTTTGGACTGCAGTTTTCGGGAACATATTTGAAGAAAATGTGATCGGTCCAGTCGTAAAATGATGATGGTTTGGCGGTGCTTTTTTGCACTCTTTTTTTAAAGCTTGTGTTGTACATCGATATATGGATTTTACTCGCTTTTTTTGCAGTTGATTTTTTTGACACTAATGACAGAATCGAATGACATTCGGGACTGCTGACTTCTGAACCCGATTGATTGTGAGAGCTCCTTCTTAATTTCGTAATTATGGTTTTGATATGTGTAAATATTATCACCTTTCACCACATATACATCTGTGTAAAATAACCTCAGGGATTATCACTCCTCAGTCAATTCTGTTTGCTCGGATTTTAACAGGGAGTTCATGTCCCTCAAAATTGCTAACGTTCGAGACTCTAATTAAGTAACTCCAATTAAGTTGAAAGGTTGACACGGTCATCGTTGTTCCAGATATCAGCAATGACATCAAACATAAGAAATTAATTCACTGCTGTTCACTTCAGGAAATATAAACCCCCAAAGTTGAACATTATCTAATGGTCCATATTTTGAGGAACCTGCAATACATGTACTAGTATTTGCATATTATTGTTCATGTTTAGCAAACATTGAAAAGGAAATATAAACCCCCGCCTATTACAGAATATTGTAATTAGAAATTGGGCCGGGCTCTAATGATTTTGTACAGTGTGCTGACAGAAAAGGAGTAAAAAATGCACATGCACATGTACATGTACCATGTGTACTGTACATGTTCATGTACATTTTATGTATTGGTACAGTGTACATGTACATGTACCATCTGCTTACCATAAAAATGCACTGTAATATAGAACTTGGGCATACACGTATACAGCCCATGTTCCGATGCATTACTTGCAGTGTACCAGTACATGTGTTCATATACAGTACGTTGCATTTGAAAGTTAACGCTGCGAAAAAGAATGGGAAAAAAGTGAAAGGAATTCACATTCGCGTTTTGACTACAACTTTTCCCCCCTGCGAATTTGCAGCGAATCGGATGCGAAAAGGTCAAACGACGTGCGAAAACAGGGCAAAAATCATGCAAAAACAGTGCAAATCGTTTGTGAACACGGCGTGAAACATTCGCGAAAACATTGAGGAAAAAACAGTGTGAGAAAACAGTGTGAAAATTTTGGAAAAGCGGTGCGAAAGGTTCCGAAAATCATGCGGAAACTTGCAAAAACGAGAAGCATTGTGCAGCGAAAATGCTCAACACTTGCCACATGTGCATGACTATTATGCAGTGAAGAGTCCATTACGCAGGCTGCGCTGTGCTTGGGGCCGGTCGGGCCAACTCACCACGTGGAGTGTGCTGTTGTAGTCTAGTAGCGATTTCCTCGGCCGAGCCGTCTTGGCCATGCAGTGCGATCACGGGGATGTGCTCTCTACGGCGACCTGCGCTTGCGTGGCGCAGTTGTTTTCTTGGATTACTATAGATAAACACTCGTCAATGTTGGAGAATAAATGTTTAAAAAGTTGTCTGGATGTTGAGTGATTATTTTAAACAAGAGTCCCCAAGTTATCAAGTCACAAACCACATAAAATGTGTGTAATACAATAAACTTCACTTGCTCGGCTGTAGCGACATGGGTTATTTGCCCACTTTTTATTTATTTTCGCGGTGTAGTTTGGCACACAAAAATCAACAATGAAATACTACATGCAGTATTTTGTTAACGAAAGGTTTCGTACAATTGACAAATAAAACTGCTTAAATTGTACGTGTATTTTCATGAGCAAATCTCGTCTTTTCGCCGATTGTGTTTGGTGTGACATATCGGGCCAGTTTTCACGTAGGTTTCTGATGACATGTTACTTTCTGTGGTCACATGGTTATTGGAAAAAGTCAGCGATTGGACTATCCATGAATGGGCATGCAGTAGCAGTCAGGATGTCGCGATAGGTGTAGATGCAGTGTGTGCTTTGCTATGCAGTGCGGCATGCACAAGGTCCTGTGGCGGTTTTTGAAGAGATTTGGTAATTTTTTGTTATCAGCGTCACGAAAACGTCGAGATAACCGGATACAAGGCATTTATTTCGAAATCACGGTACATACATTTGCCAATACATGTAAACGTAAGTTACATACATGTACATGACAACATGTAGATACATGTTCATGTACATGTGCACATATGCGGTGCACATGTTGAGCATCCATGCATGGGTTAATTTTTAAACGCTTATAACTTATAATATAAGACGTGTTATAGAGCGCTATAACAGCAATCTATTGTAATTCAGCTGTTCGGTGTTCAGTGCTTGTCTCCAACCTCCACCATAGCCAGCCTTGATTTCTCCTATTGCATTGTATTTTGCTCAAAACCGAGAAACATACTGTGTTGAAATTTTAATGCTGTCTTCCTCGAGTAATGTGAATATTCCTTAGAATTGAAGAACTTTTCTGTCAGACTGATTTTCCTCCACTTTCCATATTCAGAAATGCACATGTTTGAAACCACAGAGAACAAAAACTTCCTGATGTCTACATGTACATGCACAAATACTACTAAATGAAGAAAGCTTGCAAAATTATTTCCCTACTACCAGAGAAAATCTATGAAAATTTTTTCCCTCTTGTGAGAAAAAGGGCAAAAATCTTTTCTCACTTGTGGGAAAATCTGTGAAAATCTTTTCCACTTGTGGGAAAATGTGTGAAAATCATTTCCCACCTGTGGGAAAATCTGTGAAAATTTTTTCCCATTTGTGGGAAAAAGCTTGAAAATCTTTTCCCACTTGGGGGGAAAATCTGTGAAGAATTTTCCCACTTTTGGCACACTTTTTCACAATTTGTGAAATGAAAAAGAATTCCCTTGGAAGAGAAAAAATGTGACAAACTTTTCCCATTTTGGTGTTGACTTTCAATCGCAATGTACTGTACACCTGTAAATGTTGGTTTACTTGAACCACCCCTCCCCCCAGCATACTGGCCCGTAAAGGGACATTTGGTATCAGTTGTCAACATTTATGTGTACTGTATGTATTCGTCCAACAGGTGTCAGACGACCTGAACACATCAAAGAAAGGGCAATTTCTGCAGTGAGACCCTCACTCAGTATGAGTGGGGGTGATGCTATGCTTAGTTGTCACCTGTGTGGTTACTTGGCTACATCCCCAGTCTATCTTGCCCAACATCAAAAACGCCACGGCTTAGAGTACGAGGGTCCTTGGCGCACTTGTGACCACTGTAATTTTGCAACGAGATCTGTACAAGAATTCCGGGCACATGCAAAACAACACACTCGTGAACTTCCCCAAGATTTTAAGTGTGTTGATTGTGGAAGGAGCTACCAGACACTGAAAAACTTTGAAAAACATTGTATTCAAGTCCATAAAAAGGATTTGTCAGCTATGGAAGAAGGACGTCAAACTGAAGGGAGTAGTGGAAATGAAACCACAGGTAACACATTTCAGTGCAGTGAGTGTGAATTCACATGCAAAAGCCATGGTAGCATGTGGTACCACCAAAAGAAGATGCATCCAACAGAAGAAGACAAACAAAAAGAATGGCACTGCTGTCAAATTTGTGGTCTGACATTTGTTTATAAGCAAAGGTACTATGCCCACATGGAACAGTACCATGCTCTCTCCATGGACGAACCTGTTGATAGTGAAGAAATGCCAGTAGATGATAGCTCTCCATCCCATGAAGGAAGCCAGTCCCCTACTGCAGAGAAGCATGATTTGACACCAGGCCAGCTTATCATCAAGTCAGAGGCATTGTCTGATGTTGAGCCAGATGGTGAATTAGAGCAGGAGGAAGGCACCTGGGTGGATCATGAAGATTCTAATGAAAATATGATGTTGTCCCGTAGTGAGATAGGTACAGTCCGTAGGCCCAGCAGTGAAGGCGATGTTGACATTGAGAACAGAAGTGCTGGGAATGGCCATCTTGATGACCACGATGAAGAGCCACCAAGTTTACGCCAAATGCTTGAAAGAGGCCCCAGCCCTGGGAGGCTTGTTGGTAATGATGATTCTCTTGAACATAGACAGGGGGGTGTAGGATTCCCTTGTGATGATTGTGACTTCGTTGGTGCCTCTTCAAGTGGGCTTTGGTATCATCGCCGTAAAGTACATGAGCCAAACAAAATGGCCACCTGTCCACACTGTGATTACACTGCAGTAAGTAGTCGTGATGTTCAAAAGCACTTACGAAAACATACAAATGAGCGACCTTTTGATTGTAAGTACTGTGAACGAAACTTCACTCAGAAAAACCATCTATTCAATCACATTATTACAATCCATAAGGGGGAAAAACTTCCCACAGAAGTTGCAGAAAGCAAAGGGGCTGCTTCCCAGTCACCTGAAAGTAACAGACCTTTCATATGCAATCAATGTGGCAGAGCCTTTGCAAGAAAAAACTTGTTGCAATTGCACAAAATGACCCATGGTGTTGTGCAAGATCAAAAAGAGGGAGAAGGCAGTGTTGATGACCAAGATTTAGAGGCAAGTACTGAGGCGTTACAAGTAGATTCAGATGTTGCTGGTCCAAGTGGCACACAGAAACAAGTCAAAATTGCCTTCGAAGAATGTCAGTGTACCATTTGTCAGAAATCTGGCCCAAATATGGTTGGATATAATTACCTGAAAGAGGGTCTTGCACCAAGCGGGAGAAAAAGATTTGAATGCACCCTTTGCCGCAAAGTATTTCCTGCCCTTTGTAAATGCCTAAGCCATATCAAATTGCTACATGCAACTGCCAGTGGAAACCCATATAAATGCAGAAATTGTGGGAAATGTTTCCTGGCAGTGACATCTCTATGTGGTCATATGAGAGCACATCGTGAACGCAAAAAGTTCAGCTTTCAGTGCGGCATCTGTGAAAAAGTTTTTCAGATTGGGGAAGCTCTTAAAAGACATGTGGTTGCCTTTCATAGCAAAGCTATCTCAAAAGAAGCACTGGCAGCTGCAGCAAAGCAGAGTTCCAAACTTAAACTGAAAATTAGACTCCCAAAACTTGCAGACAAAATACTAGCAGAGAAATTGGCAAGTGGTAGAGAAAACAGACTGCAAGATGACAAAATGAAAGAACAAATGGCAGGAGGTAAGAAGCGTGCTCTGCCTAAAACAATGACTTGCAATAAATGTGGCCAGAGCTTTACTCAAGGGAATTCTTATGTCCGACACATGTGTAAACACCTTAATATCGTACCCTTTGACTGTAAAAAGTGTGGGAAATTGTTTTCCTCTCAAGCTGTTCTGAAAGCTCACATGCAGCATCATAACAATGCCCAGATGTACCAGTGTATCAGGTGTTCATTTAGAGCCAAGTATCTTACTCAACTGTACACACACATGGAAAAGCACTTTGGGAAAGGTGTTCACGGTTGTGTGTACTGCACTACGAGGTTCACTAAAAAGTCCAACATCAAAAAGCACATCCTAACCAAACATCGTGGGAAGCGTCTGGCATTTGAGGACTACACTGCAACAGTTCAAGCAGATGATGAAGACACTCTGAACGAAGAGGGAGATAGACAGGAGGTGGTGCCTAATGAGTCAGAAATCATGGATTCTAGCCCACAACCACATCCAGTCAATGTATATCCAGCCCCAGCTGCAGCGAGTCCAAACAGATCAAATTCTTCTAAACAGTCAGTTGCTGGCAATGTGCGAGTGGAAATTTCACAGCCAGATAGCAGTCAGATTGCTGAAGATCGTCCCCCGAGTACATTAAGCTCAGAGGGATCAGTCCACACAAGTGTATCAGCTACACACAATCCAACTAAGAATAATACACATCAAGTTAAAGAGGCCAAAGCTCAGACTATGCCTTCTCCTGCCTCAAAGAAAGAACCAGTCTCAGAACAGAAATGTGCAGATTGCCTGTCCAAAATATCAAGCAATCTGAAATGCACCCATTGTGGTATAATATTTCTTGATATGGTCATGCATACCATTCACATGGGATGGCATGGTCGGAATGATCCATTTGAGTGCCACACCTGCGGTCGAAATTGTGGGGATAAGTATGGATTTATCACCCATATATTTAGAGAGCCTCACAATTGATAGCATTTTGAGAAAATCTGGAGGTGAAATAGCTTGAAACAGCCTATGTTATGATCATTTATGATTAAAAGCACTTTATGTGTCTGATTTTTTTGTCTTTTTTTTATTTTTTAATGTTTAATAATGTTAACGAATTTAGCCTGTAATGGTAGTTACCCGGTACCTCTGTGAAGCATGTCAACAATTTCTTTGAGAATTGACTGGATTTTTTAGCACCCTTGCATGTATTTGTAAGATAATTATTTGAAGTACTGTAAACTACATGTATGGCTTTTTTATATTTCTGGAATAATGGCATGTGCCATAAGTGTATTTGTTTTTTGTGGAAGTTTGCCCATGCTTGTTTCACTTGTACGGTTTGTTCAAAAACTGTTGGTTTTAGTGTATAGATACATTTACTTGTATATGAGCACATTTCAGAGTGGACATTCCCATTGAATTTTGCACTTGTATGAGGTGACAGCAGTAGACCATTTGTTACTTGCAAGTACATGTACATGTACAGTTCCAAATAGACGAGGATGATGTGTACCATAAGGTGGGAATTTTGACATCTATGTACATGTATTTGTAGATGATCTCACGAAAGCTAGACTTGCTAGTGTGCCGGTGTCTTTACTCAGTCTTTTCTTGGTATATATGTACAGAATTGCTTTGTTCAGGTAATGCTTGTACATGTAGTACTGTTATTATAGGTAGAGTGAAAAGCAGGAAAATGGAGATTTTAGAATTTGCTCTGCATAATCTTGTTGTGTTGTCAGCGTGTGCTTATCAAGGTTTAAGTTTACTGATGCAGTATGTCATAATTCTAATTAAGTACAGCTTGACTTTCTGTGGTTTAATCAAGTCCAGGGCCTCCAGGCAAGGTAGTACGCAAATGATACACTTCTCTTTTTGTTCCTGTCGATGAATTATTTCAATATTTCATTTATGTATTGGCTATTTTGATTATTTATTTTGGGGCTGTCTTTTAGTCTTCACTGGAAATGCTTGTAATTCAAAGCAACTTTGGTCTAGGAATACAGTATACAATGTACGTGTACATGTTTAATTAAGAAACCATGTCATGACATGAAATGATTTTTTTCTCTCCATGATTTGGACTGGTGTGTCTGAACCAAATACATGTATTCTTCTGGTCACTGACTCAAACATGATGGATATAATTTGAGCCTTGAACTCTGCAGATTGAATCGAAAACGGTTGTATTTCAATTTGCATGAATAACAAGCTGTCACTTTTATATGAAGAGATGTCTAGCATCAGTAAATTGTTCACAGTAAGTGAGAGTAGCAAATGATAACATCACTCCAGAACTAGAGATTGCTGGCAGCGGGCTTTTCCTAGAAATTGTGTATTTAGTGTGGATATTGCAGATTTGGACGGATAACATAGATGGCTGCAATCTTTTTAACAGTGTGTGACTTATACCAATGCATGTTTCATTCAGAAGCTGTGAATGAATGTAGGCAAGCCCTAGCTGTCAGCTATGTGGCAACGAAAAGTTTCTTTGGTAGCAGCTTCCTTTCCTGTATATATTCGCTAGTTTAGTGTAAGGCAGCCTGTGATCAAACATTAGAAGTCATGTTGATTAGAGATAACCGACACTATAAACATGTGCCAACGTTGATACCACTGCAGCAACAGGAGTTGAGTACATTTCTCTTTTTCTACCTTTTTCTTCATTGTCGTCTAGGCAGTTCCACACAAAAGTGGACACGTGATCACACTGTTAGTGTTACCGACCTTATCATTAAAGCCAATTCTTAAAAAGAGGTTTTTGAAAAAGCTTGAAAATGCTAAGTAGTACCACTACTTGTACCTTTAATTCCACTTTCATTTTTTGTAAAACACCTTTTTGTTCATCAATTACAACTATTAATGATAATAATTAATAATGTCATTGACGGTGTGACTTGATGCAACTTTTATGAGGAAATGCCCATCTGCATAAGTGTTCAGTGAGTAATGGAACTGAATTAGTAAACTTTTCACAATCCACTTTGAATTAAAACATGCAGGGTACCATCATGACTGTTTTTTTTTTTATTTGTTTGCCTTAAGTGCTGCCTTTCGTTTACTTCCCATGGATAAAATGAAATGAGGTTTTTGGCCCTTTCATAATTGTTTTCGATCATCTTTGTTATCGTTTATTTTAATGATAAGTTGCATTTTGTATAAAATAGACTCATTGTTCTGAGAACCTGTATCAAATAATAAATGCCAAATTGTTCCAAAACAGGCACTCAATTAAAGCCTGGGTTTATCATCCCTAACTGTATAAACTTAGGGTTGGTCTGATGTCTTCAAGGATGATGTCCTCAATTTCCCTTCAAAGATCATCACTTCCAGTGGCATATGGCGGGGACTGGGAGGGATATGGGATGATGTAAATTTTAAAAAATTGCACATCTGTGATATGTACACTTTACACCCTGAACCTAAGTTACGTCAAAACAGCGTAGCCCCCTCTCCCCTTTTTCAGTGTTGATGAATACAATTTGGTTGTTGGAAGTCCGAAAAATTCCTCGAAATTAATTTTCTGTTCACCTCAAAAAAGTTTGGGGATCATTCAGTAGCCCCTTGCCCCGATCAAAAGTTGGAAGGGGGGGGGGACTTACCCCACACCCCAGCGTTTATGCCCTTCGGTCACCTTCCGAGGTTGACAAATTTCCGCTTCGAATTGTGCCAGCTGCCCTTTCTAAAGGCGCCGAGAGTGTCTTATATCTTCGAGAGTATCTTATATCGCTAACCAGGGTTTGTTTGTAAACTGCCCGGGGAAACACTTTCGTATGTGTTAATAAATACATGCATTTGTAGAAAGTTACCCCCACAGTGCTAGTGGTGTGTGCTACACACGCAAAGCTTGTCTGTCTTGCTAACACCAATGCTATTACTTAATATACATGAACGTGTACATGTACTGTACACACCTACCCCGCGTACTACGCACCGGCCGACGGACTATGTAGGACTATATTTACATGTACATCATTTGCACAAGTCGGCGAATGGGTTCAAAATGCTCGCACTAGATCAGTGTTAAACCTTAGCCCAAGGCCAACCCCTCCTAAAGGACCCCACTCTTCATAGACCTCCCCCCCCCAGCAAAATGTGGGTCCATCCCTATATGACCCCACGAGTGTAGCAAAACTGCGGCTGTTCGCAGATCCAGATTGTTAGAAGGCGCTCTTAATACAGTAGCGAACTTGCCAGGTTAAAATCGACGTTTGTGAATAATGAACAAAGAAGAGAATTACTTCCAAAAACGTGATTTACTCTAAAAGAACAAACTTCCAGCAACCTGAGAAACCAGAGGTTTCAATTCCTTGACATTTCGGTACGTGGCAACCATTGATACAATACCCCGAATGTGCCTTGCACTCGAGCCATCAGAGTCGAGTCCAAGTCGCGAGTCACTTTAATACCCGAGTCCGAGACTGGAGTCTCGAGTCGCTTAATAACTAACTGTCCAAGAAAAAAAAATCTAGAAGCAGTGGGTTAATTTGACTTATTTTGTGTAATGTGTGACTATAATCATATGCTTCACCGAACACCATTGATTGGAAAAAGGTATGGTAAAGGCTTAAACTTAGTCTATTGGAAATCAATGGAACATACATGTACATAAACGTAAAGCGAGTCCTAAACGTATTCCAAAAGTTGCGCGCTTACGCCCATCAACAACAGACATAATTATAAGGGTGCGTTCGATTAGCTTACACGTACGTGTAAGTCAAACTTACACGAAAGAATTTGCTTAGCCATCACGTGATCTTCGTGCCTGCCCTGGTGTCAGCCACGTGCACCATTACTCCGGCTGGCGAGCAACGTCTCTGGAGGCTGTCCGGGTGTAGTGACGTCACGGATGGACTGTTCGAGCATGGACGTACATGATGGAACGTGGCGGGGACTTGACCGTTTTCCCAGCATGCCTTGGAGAATACGCTGCAGCGTTCGATTAGCCTCATTTCGAGGCTTCCCTTGGTGTAACACTGGTGTATTCAGGGAAGCTAATCGAACGCGCCCAATATGGGGATCAACGGTATTCACCTTATAGGCGCGTCATGGGGCGCGCATGTATATGCGCGTTTGACGCGGAGTAAGCTTAGTTCGCACAACTAATTTATTGCAGCATGTATGGTCTTTGCATACACGCAGAACGCGTGCAAGAACCACGGACGTGTATAATAAAATCTGGACTCGCAATGCCCTTAATCAGCTTATAGAGTCATTGAATCCACTCGCAGCCATTTTACCGAGCCGAATACAAAGCTTTCCTGGTAATGCCCGCCTTTGTTCTTCCTGACGTCAATAGTAGGGAGCCAACCCACGCCTTTGTATTCGGCTCGGTAAAATGGCCGCTGGTTGGCTTCTTTTTCATACAAAGGCGTTGCAAGTCCAGGTTTTTTTATATACGTCCGTGGCAAGAACCCGCTGGTAACCACCTGTCTTTCTTTCGCCGATTGATGGTGCACTTCAGCTCGGGCGGATAGAGTGGATAGGACATCGCGCACTTTGCGCGGCCGAACAATGGCGTCGCTTCAGAAGGGTAATGTGCGCATTTCTGGTCAACATAACCTTTTCTCATTGGATGATGGCTAAGTCCTCGGCTTCGATTCTCTCCCGAAAACAAGCCAGAAATAACTGACCATTTTCTTATTAACTAACTCACTCGAAACCGACAATGTAAACCTGTTTTTTGTGGGGTTTTTTATTCATTTTTTTACACCTATTGTCTACGGTCTCGCTTTAGCAATATTTTCACTTTCGTTTGGTTCAATCGTGATTTGTTCAGTGTGTAAAACTTTGAGAATATCACCAGCGAATTGTAATTTGCACTAAGGAAATTTGAATATGTAGGCTGGGCAGGAGTAAGTATCACTAAGAAACCCAACCCACTCCACGTGGGGAAGGAATATGTAAGCTTCAGTAGCGCCAGATTTTAATTTAGTCTTACATTCGCTTAGATCAGGGTGAGTGACGCAAGTAGCCAATAACCAAATCAGTGAGCGTTGTCTGAAGCGTCATGGACGCTGGAAGAGCGATGTAAGCAAAGATTGATACATTGCAGACTCACTGAAGAAGCGGCTACAAGTGAGCCAAAAATTGGGTTTATAAATTGTACAGTTCGGGTTTTTATTCCAACGGACTACGGGAAGAATTGAATTTTTTCATATAGTAAAAAGTTATGACTTGATTTTCTGCAAAAGTTTGATTTCTTCAATCGTTTGTGAATGAGGTTAATGGTTCATTCTCCCTCTGTGGTGGAGGTAGATTTGGTCCAAGAGGAAGGTTATTTAAATCCAGAGAGTAGGAGATATCCAAACACCATTTGGTCTTTGAATTCAAACGCCCAGGGAGCAAGGCATTTAGACCATTGTTAGACCCCCTTTCATCTTCTTGGGGCGTTTCAGTATTTACAAGAGAATATTCTTCAGATTTCATTCATTTGGCTCGCTATTTGCTTTCTGCGAGGGGAGCCGCTGTTAATATCGGTGGGCGCGGCGCTGTCAGAGGCCCGACAAATACAACCTTATATTTCGGTGAATATTGACTCTGTGTATGTCCATGTGCATGTATGGTCTTTTATCACATACCACGCTGGGGGCATGGCTAATATACCCCCCCCCCCCACATCGTACAGGAACCCACCACCCAAGCCCGAGATTATCGTCGTGGAAGCTTCCTTGTGGGAGAGGTCTTACATAAGCAACGAGTAGTTTGAAAATCGACTGTAGCGGTTCTATGTGTGCAGGCCTTCGGTGGCCCTACAGGGTTTCGCAAGTTGTGCTGGGCAGCACAGCAGACCTATCAAAGACGACATAAACACATTTTCCATGTTTCACTTTATTATGACCTTGTTTAATGACTAGTTAGGTAAAGATGATTCAGGCTAGGTGAGGGTAATTCATGTTATGTATAAAATATCACACGAAGTGAAGGACCCGGTCGAATTTCCTCGACGGTGCTCCTCTAATCCAAGATGGATTGATTTAGGGGAAAAGGCAGGGAAAGTTCAGGGCGAATAGGGTCTCTGGCGGAACGCATTAATTTTTTTTTATTTCTTATTTATTTATTTATTTATTTTTTTGGGGGGGCATATTTGGCTTTTGCCGCTAACGCTGATGCAATAACAAACACGGAATATAAACCTAAAGGGTTAGGGTTTGCAGCCTTTACAGGCTCAGTGAAGGAAAATTGTAACCATTTTGCTTGCGTTATAGAATAGTGCATTTGCGTAGGTATGGAGTAGCTAGGACAGCCAGCGTCAGCGTGTGCATTCCTTGGGTATTATTTTGCATTGAATTTATTGTTTGATCTATGGCAAGTGCTTTTCTGAGTCACAACCACTATAGGAGGCTGCATAATCCTTTGGTTTGTCCCTTGCTTTGACCAAGGATTGGGGAACGTATAGGACAAAAAGTCGTTGCGTTGTTCAATTGATTTGTGCCATGCACATCTGCTTGCAGATTTAGCTGGGCTTCCTGATTGTGCTTAATACTCAAATGCATATGCATTATCAATCAAATTCCTCAGTTTGGTAGGGGCATTCAGACTTCAGTGACGTTGTTGCAAGCAGGTTTTAATTGCCACACACACCATTTTATGATGATCGGTTTGGGGCCCATTGAAGTGGGAAGACTTTCATGTAGAACTGTGGGAAAGCCTCAGTGCAATACTTTTATAAAGATGGTCACCGGTGTGATACACTTGCGAAATCTTTTGAAACACTGGCACACAAGTGTTTTATGGTGTCATAAATGAACAATAATAATGGTGTGTATATACGAGAAATGGGAACTACCAAATGGATAGACAGGTCCCTGGGTTAAATACCCAACAATCGACAAGTAGAAGGGCATTTTCAAGAGATAACTGGCCGTGTGTGGCTCAATGGTATCGACGAGAATATAATATCAAATCAGTGCTCTGAAATATGTGATTGCCGAGCTGTCGGTAACTGAGTACCTTCTTCAGGGCAATCTGCTTACTCAGTCACCGAAAGCTCGGCAATCACATATTTCAGAGAATTGATTTGATATTATATTCTCGTCGATATTTTGATCACGGTGCTACGCAGCCTTTCCATATTTCCGTGGCTTAATGGTGTTGTGAACAGTGGTTCTTAGCTTAGGATTGGATTAGCTTTAGTCGCAAATGTTCTGGCCAAGACACCATTTTAGTAAAGGTTGGCTAAGAGGCTATGATAATTGAGAAATAATAGCTGACAGTGGGCAGTTATTTGGCGACCCAATGATGTGAGGTCAGGAGAAATTAGAAGACAGTAAGCGAGTTCACGTAGTACGGCTCGATAGCAAATTGGGGGCAATAGACCTATATGACAAAACCGGCCCCTCGATATTCAAGAAGGATGACTCAAGGTAGGGTGTGCAATTTGTGGCACGGGAAAAAAGTTTCAGTTTTGACTTGGCAGTTACAAGGAGCTTTGCAAGCGATGGCCTCAAGAAACCTGTTTTTTTGCAACATCAAAGCTGTAAATATGTTCATACTCTATACGTGGTAAAGCGATGACAGATCACAAACACATAGGCCCATATTAGGAAATAAGATATAATTATAAAAAAATTGAATGATGTTGAAGAAAACATGGTAATACTTCTCATTTCAACAATCGTTGGAGGACAAAGGGGGATTGAGGCAATAGAATTTTTACAGCGTGGAAGAACATATTTGTTCTTAAAAAAGTGTGGCTAAGGTTTATAAATAAAATGAAGGGATACGCCCGAAAGGAAGAAGTGAAAGGCAATGTTTCTTCAAGAAGTGGGCTTAAGGGGCAGATTCAGCTTCGGGTGTCAGGGGACAAATTCAAAAGAGATATACAGTTTCGAACTTATTGAATATGATGTTGGAGGCACAAATTAAAAGCCTTACTCTCGGTCCCGGCATCATTGCTTGTATTTGTTGGTGTTGTTTACTTAGGGTTTTGCGGCTAATATTTAATTGAAAGACACGGAAACATTTTCTTTCTCACACATACCTGTTTTACATACAAAGTGTAGACATTCCTTTGTTCTCCTGTGGTTAAGGAAACTTGAGGAAAATGCTCCTTTTTCTCCAACTAGGATAACTCCTTCAAGCTGGATTTTCGATGATGATTCCTGGACTGCTCCTCTTAATTTTGCCACGGATAACCTTGACCCCCAAAAGCCCCGGAAACTGTTTTTCAGATAGGGAAAAACATTGTGTGGACGTGTGCAAGTCCACACAACGCCATCATATCCTACATTATGTGGACTTCTTTTGTGCAGACGTCCACACTATGTATGCCATGCCTGCACACTCACTTTGAAACAGTTTTAACAGCAGTTTTAACCCCCTCTTAGAAAAGTGAGTTTTGAAACTGTAACAAATACCGTAGAAATTGAAAATAAGAAAAAACATGTATATTTATGTGTGTATAATTATATTAAAGCGCGAGGAGCCCCCTGGCTATGAAAATAATCAAAGATTGGCTCAGCGAAAGGCAGGAGAGGGTGAGGGGAGAATGAGCCCCCATTAGCCAAAGAGGGAGAGCAAACAAAGTTTGGCTCCGCGGAAAAGCCAGGAGCCTGGGAAAAGGGGGAATAAGCCCATTGGCTTTAATATAAAAAAAAGCAAAGATGAGCTCGCCGAAGGAAAGGCTGGAGCAGAGAAAAGTCAAGGGAAATCCAAGCAAACCTGGAAAATGCCTTCTAAAATGTTGGCTTCTCTTCCAAATCTCTGACTCCGTTACTTTGAAGGTACTGGTTGAGAGGGGAATGAGCCCCTTGGCTGTCATAAAGCAAAGCAAAGATCGACTCGGCAAATGAAAGACTAAAGCATAGGAAAGTAAGGGAAAAGCCCATCAAAACTGGAAATGTTTAGCAAAAACATAGCATAACAAAAAATCTGATCCCAAACACCCACCAAAAAACAGTACACGTAACACTACCGATCACAATCAATCTTCACTCGCTGCAAACAGAATCGCAGACACTCGTGAACCTCAAGGGCCATCTACCTAACCAAACACTCCGCCTCCAGCAGTAAAATCTCCAGTAAGGCAAGAGAAGGAAAAAGAAGTTACGTGTACGACCAAACAAATCACCACCCCAAAACATACTGCCTCCTCTGCGCAATCTACAACACCATCCTCACATGAGTCCAATAGCACTAACATTCCTTCTATCTGGGGTTCACCCCCAGCACCCTCTAGAGTTTCTCCCCCCTCTTTACTGAGGAAGTAGCAAAAAGGAAACACAAGCCATTTAAACCAAAAGACGACATTCTTAATCCTCTTGTGCCACTCAAGTCACTCTCTCCACAACGAAAATTGAGAAAACAAAGTGATCCACCTCAAATGGACACAGAGGAAAATATCACCCAGGTCCTCGATGACAGTCAAATGTCTTTGGAGTTACAAACACAGCTATCTCAACCGGAAATGGAAAGTGACCAAGAGTCAATTTCCTCCGACTGGAGTCAAGATGACGACGGGCCGGTGAGTGTAAGTCTCTCAAAAGGGCCATTGAAAAATGAGGAGACGGCCGATTTTCTCGAGTGCGTCACGTCTCGTCGGAAACCGCTCGACGTTGCTAGGAAGTTCACGAACGACATCCTTGTCTAGTCAAACAGCTAAAACCACTTCGGAACAGCTCCCAGCTGACGAAGACCATGCAACAGAGAATTCGCAAACTCGTCAGGAACCTGGATCCAACTGATCCCATTCATCTTATTCCATGATACTTTTTTTCTTCTTGTCTTCTTTTTCACATGACACTCTCCTTAGCAACGCTTAATACAGGGGGGGGTGTTCGACGCCCATTAAAAATTATTAGTCATCTGTTGATTCATGTGATATTCACCATTGTTCTCTTTCAGACCACAGTGCCGTTGGCCTTAAGATAACTTCTTCTGACTTCAGGAAACAGGGGAGTGTTTATTGGCATTTTAACAATGCCTTGCTTCAAGATGAGTCCTTCAAAACAATGTTTCAACGTTTTTGGAAAAATTGGCAAATGGAAAAATCTAACTTCTCTTCCATCAGTACTTGGTGGGACATGGAAAAGTCTCGCATCAAGTCTATTTCACAAATGTACGGAGCTGAAATTGCCAGTAAGAAAAGGGGAAAATGTGTTCCTACAGAAATCCATTGATGAATTACAGAGCTTTCCTGATTCCAATCATGACACTCAAAAAATCCTTCAAGAACAGAGGGATCTCCTTAATAAATGCTATATTCACGAAGCTAAAGGAGCTCTTGTAAGGTCACGTTTCCAGCTCACTACAGAAATCGACACTTGCTCTTCTTTCTTTTTCAACTTAGAAAAATCCAACTCAACCGCCAAAACTATTTCGAAAATTTGCCTCTCATACGGCGACATTTTTGATGACCGCTGTGAAATAAAACAACACATTCGGAATTTCTATAGAAACCTGTACTGCGAGGCTGAGACTGACCCGAGTGGTTTAGATTGTCTGGCTAAGAATTTACCCACACTTAGTGAAAGTGACGCTGAAGACTGCGATAATCCAATAATAACAGATTAAATAGATGACGCAGTCAAGCACCTAAATCTGAACAAGTCATTTGGTCTGGATGGACTAACCACCGAGTTCTATCAGACTTTTTGGAACGTTTTAAAGGATAATGGCAGTTCTCAACGATTCTGTCTCTTCTGGACGCCCACCTGTCTCCTGCCGAAGGGGAGTTATTACCCTCCTTCTGAAGACAGGAGATTTGTTAGATATCTCTAATTGGCGCCCAGTTTCTCTACTTAACACAGACTACAAAATCTTTGCCAAAATCATTGCTGATCGGCTAAAAAATGTCATCGGAAGCGTTAATAAGTAGGCAGGTGGACAAATAGAAAGGAGAAATAATTCATCCAGACCAAAGTTATACTGTTCCTGCTCGATCTATTCATGATAATATCATCTTAATAAAAGACATTCTTATGCACGCCAACTCTCAACTCTCATTTTCTACGACAAAACTGTAGAATCAACTACGACAAGCAATTATTTCTCCTTAATCTTTATGCAAAGGTTTTTGTCCACCTGCCTACTTATTATAGTGATGTTTTGCAAGCTTGGATTATATCGAGAGCCAAAATCATCATACTGCCTGATTTGCCTCAGTTTGTTTAAAATTTACCATTAATTTCCTCCTATCTACTTAAATGTGCTGGTAAAGATGACCATCCCCTCTGTCCCCGTCTTCGGTCGTGTGGGGTTCGTAGAATCGGAGACCTGCTTGACTTTTCCTCCGAAAGATGGAAATGACTGGAAAACATCCAACCAGAAAACCAACTGCGAAGGTCCTCAAGCACGCTTCTGTACACAGAACTCATAGACACGAGAACTTCTCATACGCAGTTTTCCGGAAGTCTTTAACCGTTCCGGTCTGCGACTCTTGCGACGCAATCTGCAGAACATCCCAGCTTTTTCGGAAATTCTGCTCACTATCCACTTCCCTCCAGACATCGATGCCACAAGCTCATCTTCAAAGGCTATCTATAAAATCGTCAACGAGGAGCTCAACCCTCTGAAGAGCCCGCTTCACACCTACTGGCACGAAAATCAAGTCATCCCAGAGTACCCGAAAATCCAATGGATATATGACTTACCCTCTCCGAAGAAGGAGGGCGACATACAGTATCGTCTACTGCACAACTTCCTACCCAGCCTTCCGGTTTTACACCACATCAACCCAGACATTTTCTCCGTCGTGTCTCTGGTGTGCAGAAAGGGCAACAATTCTACACTTATTCATTCAGTGTTGTGCCATCCAGCCTGCTCGTAACCTTCTCAACTGCCTTTTGGGTCGACTTTTCCCGGATCTGACTCAGGACTTCAACCTCTTCTGGTGTCTTCTTCCCCACAAAAGCGGTCGTTCAAAGGACAATCTGGCAAACTACTTTTATAATCAGCCTAAAAGCAACCATTTACTTTCTGTACTCTCGTTCCACATCCGCCGATCCCCTCATTGCGTGGAAACATCGTATCAAAAGTAAAATTTTTATTGACTTCGACTACTTTTCGATGAAACACAACGTTGGTTCGTTTTTAAACAAGTGGGACCATAACAACACCCTGTTCACATTTGCAGATAACAAAATTACCTGGCTGATTTGAAGATGCTTTTCTGTTTTGTGTTTGCTTAATTTAATTGTATTGGTTGCCATCCGTCTTCGCTGTCACAAGAGCCCTGAGTTTGACGATGGCTTAAAATAATTCAATTTTCATTTCTATTTTCTTTCTGTTATGACTCTCACAAATCATGAGCTATTTATTTACTCATTGATTGTCAAAAATGTTGATGTTTTCTCATTTATTTTTGTAAATAATTAACATTTTGTTTTTTTTAAATCCACTTGAACCTTATTTTACTTTTAGACGTATTTGTCATTATTTTTCTTTGCAATAAAGGTTCATTTGGAAAATGAAACAAAATGTTTGTTGGGTTGTTTGTTTGTTTGTTTGTTGGGTTGTTTGTTTAACGGTCATCGTTTTTCAGCCAAATTACTCTCGAGCTTGGACTTCAACCGCCAACGAAAAAGAACGTCTCTGATTCCAGCCGACGAGGGGTCTATAGTGAGCACGTGATGGCTGAAAATGCATACAGTCATCCTAAAACGATGACTCTTAAGGAAGCTCAGGGGCGCATTGCCCAGCTGGAGAAGAAAAACAAACAGTTGCAGAAGACAAACCTGTTAACAACCAAGTTTGCATCTGTGAAGGACACCGTTCGCAGTCTGATAAAGAAACGACGTGTTCCCCATGACAAGGTTCAACTAATCCAGTCAAAGTTCACAAACCTGCAGTTGGGGATGCTTGCAAAATGGTTGTGGCTTAATGTTTGCAAATTCATGTTATATCAAAATACTCTTCCATAACCTCCACAAAACGGACACGCATATAGACAACTTCTGAAGTGGTACAATAGCTCATCTTCCAATAAGTCAAGTGCATGGACTCTTCCCTTGTGTAACACCCGACCGGTCTTGCGCCCAAGTTAGATCTTCATCTAATAAATCTCAGGGATAACGGGGGTTTGATCTACCCATCTTAAGACGTTTTAGTACGCGCAAAGCTGAAGAGAGTGTTTCGCCTGTATGACAGCAAGCGGCCATCTTCAATGCCCCACCAGCTCTCCGTAATGGCAGGCCTATGTCGCACCGGTCGTTGTGGCTACAGCTGGCAGTAGCATGTCATGCGCAAACTTCATCCTTTGCGCGAATTACATCAGCACCCAAGTCAAAACTTGCGCAGCCAAAGTTTACAGTTTTTGCACTGGCAGTTAAACTTGCACACGCAAAGTTGAAGCTTGCACCAGGAAGAAGATAGCGCGTGACAGCCCCCAAAATAATTGTCACTGGCTACCAGCCGTAGAAGATATGTGATTTGTTGTAGTCGGGGTACCTGTGAACCCGTAGTCATATTGCGTGGTCTGGTAACTAGACGCTTATTTATGCACTGTTTGTTGATCTCAAACTTCACTAACGAGACACCATTCCGTGAAAGCGTTTTTTGGCACAACATATTCAGCAAGGTATGAGACGGAGAGAACCCCCCCCTGCTTTGTGTTGGTCATTGTCTCACAGGAATCTGGGGAATTCCTTTCAGACATCTTGGGGGGATGTGTTAAGTAACAATAGTCTGGAATGTGTTTAGGGATTGGACATGTGGGGGGGTACCCCTCGGTCTCATTTCTTGCTGGGTATATGGCACAACGTGTGCCGCCGCGTGCGTTTGCCTTAGTGGTGCGTAAGTCGTTGATGTCATGATAACCAGAAGGAGTAGTAGAGAAGTGACAGTTCTGGATCACACCCCTTTTTCACCGTTTTTATCAAAAACCCTTGTATAGGTATACAACCAAAAAATCTCAGGGAATCTCTTAAAAATCTAAAATTCTAGATTTTGTCACTTTTCCCTGGGTACCTCATCGACCCCCCAAAATAAGGGTGTAAATATTATACATTTGTGTCAAAATCTCTTTTATTTGCCGCTCGAACCTTTTGGCCCCGGCGCCGCTCGCGAGAAGAAAAACAAACCGTCCTAAGTAAATACTCTTTGTATAAATGGAAGATCAAACTACAAACGTGAATTGTTATTTTTGCAAAGACACGAGTAATTCGGTTGACTAACTTACGGCGTATTGCAACCGCCTTAAATAAATGCTCTTTATATAAAATAGTAGTATAAAAAAAACATGTTGAATAAAATTGATAAAAATTTTAGAAATCTATATATAAAAAGAGACATGAGCTATCAACAACATCGACCTATATTAACGAACTTTATTCGATTTAAGAAGGCGTTTTTGGAAGAATTTATTAAACGGTATAAGATCTCATTATCACCACCTAGACGCAAATATCATACACGATTAGAACTAATAAAAGCTATCAGAGAGGATCAAAAACAATTTAGGCATCTCCCGCGTCAGTCATATCGGCAGCTGTTGAAAACGGTACAAAAATATAATATTCCTTATGCAAACAAAGACAGATATGTCAAACAGGACTTTATTGATGCTATTAAAGCTTATACACAACCTCAAGAACTCGAGGAAGTAGACATTAAACGTATATGGCGTTTTAAAGATAATTTTCGTAATTGGGAGTTGATTCCTCGCTTCTATGAAGACGATTTAATACATTTTTTTGATTTTTACAAGCAGTTGATAGAGAAAACAGCGTTAGTCGAACTCAAAGAAATCGGGAGTTATAAATTACAAACACATCTTAAAGTGCAGTTTAGATTGGAAAAACTTGACGGAACGATTGACTATGGCACCTTTCCCTTTCAGAGTGATCAAGACGTAGTAACGAGTAAAGCCGGCGTTAAAAATGCACTTGCTAAGCAACGCGAAGAACAAATCGAACAGGTGGAGGCTCATACACAAAAAGGCTCGGGTTGGATCTTTGACAAGGTTATCGCTTTTTATATCAACGTGGTTAAATATAATCCAGTCGGTTCTTCTTACATTCCGTTGCCTAAGGAACTGTTAGACAAAAAAGCAATCATAAACGTTCAAAATAAAGATCAAGAATGTATTCGATGGGCGTTGAGAGCAGCTTTGAAGCTGTATTCAGACGGAGTCAAAAGTCAGCTAGAAACAAATCCAAAATATAAAATAAATAAGGAGCGGCCTTCGACTTATCAGTCAGAAGCAGACAGTCTAAATTTTACAAACATAAGCTTTCCAACACCGATTTCACAAATTCCACGTATCGAATCGCAAAATAACTTGGCGATCAATGTGTTTGGTTACACCAAAAAAGACGGTATTTACATTCTCCACAAAAGCAAGCGTTTAGAAGAACCGATTAATTTACTTTTATTTAACAAGGATGAGAAGAACCATTATTGTTGGATTAAAAACTTTTCTCGGTTGACGGGTGACATCAATAAACACAACGGTAAAAAAATACTGGTGTTTCAAGTGCATGACACATTTCCTAACTGAAGAAAAGTTAGCCAGTCACAAAGAAGATTGCCAAGGCTTAAACGTTCCTACATGTAAAGTTGAAATGCCAGTCAAAGGCGAGAATATACTCAAGTTCAAAAAATATAAAAATAAGCAAGACGCGCCTTTTGTCATTTACGCCGATTTTGAGTCTGTTTTAGAAAAATTACCGCCAGCAGACACAAATACGGTTAAAACACAGATTCACAGGCCTTGTGGATACTCGTACGCTGTCGTTAGATGCGATGGAGTTTGTACTAGCCGAAAAACATATAGAGGTCAAGACGCGGCTGTTGATTTTGTAGGGTCACTTTCTTGTGAAACGGAGAATATAAACGAAACGTTTAAAAACAAAGAGCCATTGATTTGGAACGATCAATTACAAAAAATTTACGAAAAATGTAATAGATGTTGGATCTGTGAAAAGTTGATAGATCGAGCAAAAGCAGATGAATCTCACTGTCAATGTGATATTCCAAAACCACCAGAGACAAAAGAAGAAAAAATTGCTTTCTGTCATAAAAATGAAGCTGGGTTCAAAGAGTGGAAATGTTTAGATTGCGAAAAGCCCATCAACAATTTTAGAAAAGTTCGCGATCATTGTCACGTGACGGGGAAGTACCGAGGCCCAGCGCATGCTAGTTGTAATCTCAAGTTAAGAATAGTGCCCGACCAAACACCTATTCCGGTGATCTTACACAACTTGGAGAAATACGATGCGCACTTGATTATGCAGGGTGCTCACGAATTTTACGGGAAATCAATTAAGTTGATCGCTAAAAATACCGAGAACTACATCTCGTTTTCTTTTGGCCAACTCAGATTTTTGGACTCCTTTCATTTTATGGCGGCTTCGCTAGATCGGTTGGTTAAAAATTGTTCACCAGATGATTTTAAATTACTTTGTGAAAGGTTTCTAGCGAGTAAAAGCGCAGCGGGTACGACCGAAGGGAGGACGAGTTTACTCTTGAAAAAGGGAATTTACCCCTATGAGTATATAGACTCCTTTGATCGGTTCCAAGAGAGACAACTACCGCCTATAGACGCTTTCTATAGTTCTCTGAAGCAGGGAGGGATAACCGAGCAAGAATACGCTCGTGCAGAGACAGTATGGGAAGCCTTTGGCTGTCAAAACTTGGGGGACTACCACGACCTATATGTGGAAACGGACGTGCTATTGTTAGCGGGTGTATTTGAAAACTTTCGGAAGGTATGCAAGAAGAACTACGGCCTTGACCCGGCCAACTATTATACGGCGCCAGGCCTTTCGTGGGACGCCCTCTTAAAGCATTCGGGTATACAATTGGAACTATTGACAGACATTGACAAGCACTTGTTCTTTGAAAGGGCAAAAAGAGGTGGTATTTCGAGCGTGGGTGCAAAGCGATATGCAAAGGCAAATAGCCCAGAACTACCCGACTACGACCCCGATAAGCCGGAGTCACAGATCATGTACCTAGACGCAAATAATCTATATGGTTGGGCTATGTCTCAGTTTTTGCCGGTCGGGAAATTTAAGTGGGTCAAAGACTTAGGCAAATTTACGAAAGAAAATATCACTAGGATATCACCCAAGTCGGACGTAGGCTATATATTTGAAGTCACTTTAGAGTATCCCAAACACCTACACGACGCCCACAATGATTTTCCACTAGCGCCTGAAAATATGGCTGTATCAAAGGGATGGTTTTCGGTCTATCAACAGAATTTAATTGGCCAAGGTGAGCCGCCAACCTCGGTCGACAAACTCGTATGCACTCTCAACACTAAAGAAAAATATGTAGTTCACTATCGTACATTGCAAAAATATCTCGAACTCGGGATTTGCTTAAAACAAGTTCACCGGGTGATGTCGTTTAAACAATGGCCTTGGATGAGCAACTATATTGACAAAAACACCGAATTGCGCAAGAAAGCAAAAAATGATTTTGAGAAGGACTTTTTCAAATTGATGAACAATTCGGTATTTGGCAAGACGATGGAAAATGTGAGACATCGAATTGACGGCCACCTCCTAAGGGACAAACAAGACGCCGCAAAATATAAAAAAATTAACGTATAAACCGAATTATAAATCGACGGTGCCATTTGAGGACTGTGAGCTTTCGTTTGTGGAGATGTACCGAACCAAAACAAAATTAAATAAGCCAATCTATTGCGGTGTAAGTATTCTCGATATCTCAAAAACGTTGATGTATGATTTCTACTACAACGAACTAAAATCAACTTTTGGTGAAAAAGTAAACCTACTTTATACGGACACTGATTCTCTATTAGTTCAAATCGAGCAAAGCTCTGACGATTTAACTGGTTACCTAAACGAAAAGCGCCATTTGTTTGACTTTAGTAATTATCCACCGGGTCATCCGCTTTACAGCGTCAAAAATAAGAAAGTCATAGGCAAAATGAAAGACGAGTTTGGCGGTAAAACAATTTTAGAAGCCGTTTGTATCAGACCAAAAATGTATTCGATCTTAACTATCGATCACAAGCGAGCGCCAGCGAGCTACGAAGCGAGCAAAGCGAGCTACGAGCAAAGCGAGTATTACCGAAGCGAGTACTTTTCTTTAAAGAAGGCGAAAGGGGTTTCCAAAGTAGTAACTGAGAAAAGCTTGACCCACGAGATGTATAAAAGATGCCTATTTGAAAGGGTTTCTCATTTCAATAAACAACAACTATTTAGATCGGATAAACATCGGGTGTTCACCATTTCACAAAATAAACTTAGTTTATCGCCGTTGGACACAAAGCGCTACATATTACCGAACGGAATCGATACGTTGGCTTACGGGCATAAGCGAGCTACGAGCTAATCAGGCGGTAATTCGGTATCCTCGGGTACTACCTGAAGTTCCTCTTTGACGAAACTCCTATTTGGTCCGTTTAATAAATAGTACAATGTTGGGCCCGTTTTGACTCTCTTGCCTTTCACCCGTTTAAATTGACTAGTTCGCTTTTCAATTTGGTAGACGTCCACGGACCATATCGGATCTGTTGCCCTTCTGACGGTGCCACCCTCTTGCTCGCCCGAGTAATAGAGGTACCTAACTAATACACTTGGAGGAAGTTCTCTTTGGGTAGTTCTTACAGGTGTACTCGGTATTTGGCTCACTCGGTCTGATTTGACGGCTTCTGCAGGAACGGCATCGATTAAACGCGTTTTTTCCTCGTTTAACGATTTCACGACCTGGGGCAAACGCACCACCCATTCCACGTTACGCACACCCACGTTTAACATTTCTTGAGCGTATTGGTGGCCAAATAACCTTTCGGCTAAAGTGCGGTTAAACCTTTCCACGATTCCTTGAGATCTGTGTACCCCAGGTTCACCCACTCGAATTTGTACTTTATTTTTTGTCATTAACCGTTTGAACTCGCCTTTGAATTCAGATCCCGAGTCTACCATTACGAATTTGGACCACGTCAAAGGTGATCGCGAATAAATCTTCTTTATTGCCTCGCTAACTTGTTCGGCGGTTTTACTGGTCAACGGTTCTGCCTCTTTATACCGCGAACCCACGTCTACCACGGTTAAAGCGTACTTAAACGTTTTCCTTTTAACTCGGTCCCAGGGTAAATAAAGTATGTCCATTTGATGCGCGTAATTAGGTTCAACCGATTCTGATTGCAACATTGTAGGTCTGGGTACGTAATGTGGTGCGGGTAAATATATTTGCCAAACGGCCTGCTTTTTTAGCCACTTCCTAATAACTGATTTGTCTGCACCGGTCTTTTCGTGTAGACGATCGACAGCACTTTCTCCTCGCCAGTAACCCTGTGGACTATAAAATAGTTTTTTAAAAGTTTGGTCCATTTTAAAAATACTAGTTTTTAAAGTTAAGCGTATGAGCTACGACCGAAGGGAGTACCGGTAAGCCAACAACCCGACTATCGCAGTTCCACCTATAATCCAAACAAACTCGCGAATTTTTTGATCTTCGGAAGGCTCGTAAAAATCGGACAAAGTAGGCTCTGGTGGTAACGGGGTAATATTTTTACCGGTTAATTCTGAATAAGCCCGCAACGCTTCGTCCACGTTTACAAATGTTTGCTGACTCGCGCGTTCTTGTCGCATTCGTTCGTTCAAAAAGTCTAGCATGTGTACGCGTTTTTGTTCCCACTCTTGTTTTGCTTGCGCCAGTTGCTCTAACGCGAGGTCGTGACGCTTTCGTTCTTCGTCAACATTATTTTTTGATAAACTGCTAAATAAAAAATTTGAGCCTGTGAATGCTAAGGCGTTTACTTTCGCTCCTCCAACCATCATTAAAACACTAGCCATTTTTAAAATAAGGTTAAATTAAATAGTGATGGACGACCGAAGGGAGGACGAAGCAAAGCGAGTTAAAGATAAATTAATCGAAATTCAAACCGAACAGGTAGAAACTCAGCTAAAGATCGACGAAATCGCCCATATGTTAGAAGGTGAAAAATATGAAGATCTGTTTTTTGCAGCGGGTTTAACGTTAGTCGTGTTTTCTTTTCTTTTTAAAATGATAAAATAAGAATCGTATATATTAAAAGTAAGATGTACACCAAAAAGCTTAACCCGAGTCGCAGACTTAAAGTTCCTCGCGCGATCAAAGGCGAGCGGCGCGAAGTCACCATTACGCACAACCCGAGTACCGTAGACGCGGGTCACACGTTAAACGTAAAATTCCCCTCCTTAGGTATGGACGAAGTCATGGTACCCGGTACTGCAAAGCTCGCCTTTAAACTCGATCTCGACGGTGCCTCGGACGACAACAGGACGGTCTATAACAACGTGGCGAGAAACTTGGTGTCGGAAATAAATATAAGTCTCCAGGGAAATAAAATCGTAAGTTACTATGACGCGGACGTATTTCACAATTTCAAGGACAATTGGTTGCCCCTGTCACAGACCAAAAATATGGCGTATTTTGGACTAGAGAAAGAAAATGTAGCTAAGTTACGTCTAGGAGCTAGCGATGCTAATGCTGCCGCAAACGATGGTAAGGACAAAGCAATTGCCGACGCTTTTAAAAACAGGTACGCGATTCCACTAGACACGCCTATGTTGACAGATCACGCTCCATTTTATCCTTCGTGGTTTAAAGAGCCTCTAACGTATCAACTAACTTTTAACAGGCACGACAAAGTGGTTAATTCGTCAGATACCGCGGCTGAATATCAAATTTCAGATCTGACCCTGGAATACGAGGTAGTCACCAACCGAGACTTGGCCCAAACCTTGAGAAATAAGAAGACGATGTATTACCTTTTTGACCGGATTCACTCGTGGAAGAAGCAAGCGGTAAACAAGAGTGATACGCTATGGAACATTAGCATAGACCAGACGATCAAGAGCTTGAAAGGGGTGTTGATTTTATTCAGAGACCCGGCGATCAAAGATCCGCAAAAATTTTATAATCCACACATCACTAAAACGGTCGTCACAGTCGAAGGAAAACCAAATCAATTGTACTCGCAGGGTCTGTTTGAATATCAACATTGGAACGAAGTTATAAAGTATTTCGGAGACTCGGATAAAGAATTGGCTAGAGGGGTCGTCTCGGACTTATCTTTGTTGGGAGTAGATATGGCCGACTATCTAAAAGACAAGTACGGTCTATGGCTAGACTTCCGAAGTTCTGACGACAATTCTGCTCACGGATCGGGCAGACCTCTCGGTGGAGGAGGAGACATATCTATACAGATGGAACGAACGGCCGAGACTGCGGGACCGTTGACGATGTACGTATTCCTGGTGATGGACTCTCAACTCACGGTGGAAGATGGAAACTTCAAAAGTTTAGTTTATTAAAATTAAATGAACCAAAGCGAAAACGAGCGAGTGGAACGAAGTGAGAACGAGATGTTTAAGAATCCCCACTGTGCCTTAATCGTGGGCAAGACGGGTAGCGGGAAGACTAACTGGATCTTAAATCTTTTAGAGACAGAATACCGATTCACCTTTGAAGCTATCGTGATCATATGCCCGACGCTATTTAAGAATAAAACGTATTTAGAACGACTGTGGGTGTACACCGACGAAAACGTTTATCTTTGTGATTTAGATAGGGAAAGACTAGAATTAAACGAGGCGATAGAACTTTATCAGAGAGTATTCGATGGTGTAAATACATTATTTATTATCGACGATTGTGCAGCCGATCAGTTTATTAAGTATCGGAAGAGGTCTAAGAGTGGTTCAGTTTGCGCGTTGTCGAAAATGGCCTTTAGCGGTAGACATTACCTCCATTCGTGTTGGCTACTCACGCAAAAGTATAATTCAGTTTTAAAAGACTTCCGTGAAAACACTGCCTGGACAGCGATATTCCACTGTAAAGACAGATTGTCCTTTGATCAGTGTTTGGACGAGAACGACGTTGTACCGGATGAAAAGAGAGAAGAAATTAAAAGGCATCTACGTAACGTTAAATTTAGCAAATTGGTTTTAAATACAGAACCGCCAGCATCATATCACATTCAATAAAAACTAAAAAAAATTTTAATTACGTTTGTCAAATAATATGATCGAAAGTCAAAAGAAATGTAAAATATGTCGTTGCCTCTTGAGCTTGTCAAATTTCTCCATACAAAGAACTGGTAAAGTTAATTTGAATTGCGACAATTGTATTGCTAGAGTACGAGCTAATCAAGAATTACACAAGTGTCCTCACGGAAGACAAAAATCTCGTTGCATTGAGTGCGGTGGCGCGTCAATTTGCAAGCACGGGAGGCTAAGACATCAATGCGCTAAATGTAATGGCTCGTCGATTTGCGAGCATGGTAGAATAAGATATTATTGCATTGAATGTGGTGGAAAAGGTATATGCGAACATAAAAAAAATAGAGAATTTTGTAAAATTTGTAGCTGTCCAATCAAAGTAACTATACGAAATTGGATTCGTAGCGCTCGACAAAAGGACAAAAAATACAATCGATTTGACCCCAATAATTTCATTGACACAGATTTCTGCCGTGGGTTAATTAAGGACTATCCGCGGTGCTTTTACCCAGATTGCAAAGTCGAAATGCAATTTTTAGAATACAAAGACGATTTATGTACTATTGAAAGATTAGACAACAAAGTTGGACACATTAAATCAAATTGTGTGCTTTGCTGTTTAAAATGTAACTTAGCTAAAAAGAGCGATAATCTTGAGATTGAATACTCACACCATCACTATAAAACTAGTTAAATTTAGTTGTCTTTTGCTTACCTTTTGCTATAACTGGGTTACGTCAACTCAGTTATAGCTAAATTCTATTTGCTATAATTAAATGATAACCGTGCTACAATACGTTCAACTACTTATCCAGCTAGTTATCGCAGCTAATTTAACTTATTATACCTACGAATACCTTTGCTTCAAATAAACGGTCAACAAATTTAAAACGTATATAATTAAATGGGCGATATTAAATCTATACTCACTGAATCAAAAAGCGAATCAAACGAATCGGCCTCAAACGTAAAGGACCGCCTCTGCGCGATAGCTGCCTCGGGCGAAAGTAAGAAGTATCTCGGAAAAGAATACTCGATAAAAGAGATCGAAGCCATGTCACCCAAAGAACAAGAAAAGCTTTTTAATTTATACGAAGTTAAGTTTGGTAAAGAGATTGTCAAAACTCTCGGTCACTCGATTTTAAGTTTGTACTCTCGCCTACTAGGAATAGCTACTCCGATCGATCTACTCGGATTCAACGTCAACTTAAAGTCTGAAGAAGCGTTGACTAAGGATTTAAATGACGACCCGATCATCAGTCAAACGATGGGTCATTTACTTACAGAGGTCTGTTACAAGTACGGTGTGTACTTGTCTCCACTTACAACTATGCTGATTACAACAAAACACCTGGAGTTTAACAAAAGTTCTATTATTATAAAAGAAGATGAACCCAACAGAAGCGAATCAGCAACAGAACAACAGCGAGAACGAGAACAAAGTGAGTCAACCGGAGAAGGTAGTTAAGTCAGTTACTATCACCAAAAGTAAAAATCCGAAGCGCGTAGAACAAGGTAAGAAGTTGGCGGAACATAACAAAAAGATGAAGCAACAACTCGTTAAGATGAAACTAGCGGACGAAGAAAAAGAATCTAGCTTTACCCAAACGGCCTTTGAAAACAGAAGCTTGATATTTGGTGGGCTGGGTATCGCTGGTGTTGTGGTTCTTTACTTAATTTGGAAAAATAAGTCGACCAGTTCACAACAAATTAGCGTTCAACCAAAGCAAGAAGCGAGTAAAGCTAAAGAACCAGATTTGGTTATGGATTAAAAGTTCCTTATTATTAAATATGAGTAACGCTAAATCAATCGACGTAAACGGAATCGCCAATACGGTTTACCACGGCGCAGTTGTTTCAGGAATCTCACTCGGATACGCTATGCTGTCGAGTAAGCTATTTAAAATTAAACCACCAGATCTAAATAAGTTGTCCGCCGAAGATGCATTAAAATTAACCGCTTTGTCCAGCGGCGCACTCTTTACCCAGGGTTGGTTGGTAGCTCAGGGTATTCTACCCGCGAGCCTACCCACCGCTTAAAAAAATATAAAACGTATACTATAAAAGAAATGGCAGAAGGAGGATTCGATCCCGAGGAAATACCTCTCTTGGAAGATCAAGATCAAGAAAATGAGCTTGACCAAGATTTTGTAAATGATACCTTATTTCCAGATCGACAAGAGACGTCCTTTGTTGCACCTTCAACGATGAGCAAAATTTTAGAAGAGGGTCGAACGATGTTTATCAGTAATCCCAAAGTTAACGATTTCTATAATTTTTATAAAGATAAAGGTCGATCAGATATACCAAAGCCCGCTTACGAAAATTTTGAATATATTACAAAAAGCCAGACAAATCCAATAACCCCAAAAGAAGGTCTATATTATAAAAATGTAATAGGGGCCAGTAAAATATTACTTACAGACGAAGACAACCCAAGAAAATTTGTAGAACTAGATATCATAGCAAAGCGTGCTAAAAAAGCTGGATTTAGCAGATCAAAATTTATTCGCAAAGAACTCGGTTTTTGGGATTACCAGAAAAAGATTAAACAAGCACAATCAAAATTAAACGCCATTCAACCAGAGAGCATTCCAATGGAAGCTCTTCCCAAAACAGCCGACCAAGTTAGTGGCATCGTAGAAGAGCTCACCCAGGACACAAACGTTAAAACAGAAGGATTAAACTATAGAGAGCTCTTAGGATTAGACAAAGAATTGCGAACGATTAGAGGACAGATACGATTAAACGAAGCTAGAATTACAGAAATTCAAGAAGAAATAAGTAGACTCGAGACTTCTGAAGATTCGGGTCGTTTACGTGAATTAAACGATCAACTCGAAGGACTACAAGCTCAAAGAGACATATTAAACGGTAAACTCAAAAGTCAAATATCGCGAGTTACAGATTTAATTAATTACGCTTTACATTCGGATGACACCCTGGGTGATAAGATTCGAACGATATTTAGAGAGCAAGGCGTCACGATCGTAAGCATCTTAACGGCTTTTGGTTTAGCTGTAAGTACCATCGTTAGTAGTATCGTGGCCAGCGTTAGAGCTGTTGGAACTCCTAGCGTAACGCCTGAACCCGCACCTAAACCAACGCCAGCTCCTCCTTCCAAAGGCGGGGTCACCGATTGGATCAAACGGCAACTGTGGAACCTAGCCAACGTGTTAAAGAAACTAGGGTTGAAGGCTTTAGGCGCTTTGCCCGGGGTCATCGGTAGCATTTTGAGTTGGCTTTTTAATGTGGCGAGTAAAGCGGTTGGATGGGTGGCGGAGCGCGTGTGGACCTTGTTTGTTGGCGCGGGTGTTTTGCTTTTGACGTACGTACAAAAGAATGGGTAAAAAGGAAAAAAAATATTCCTTCCTAGATTTAGGAGGGAATATTCTCTTTTGCTCTAATTCAAAACGTTCTCGCCCGTTGCTCCCTTTGGTCGCAGCTCGCTTCGCTCGCTTCGTTTAAGTAAAAACCTTGGAGTCTGTGTTTCTCCTGCGTTGTGGACGTCTAAAGGCTTACTAAAAACCGGCTTTACAGTTGGCTTCCTCGGTAACACTTCTGGTTCTGGTAATTCCTCTTCTTCATTAAAGTCAGCTTCGTTATTTAAACTCGGTACGTATCCAGTCTTCATATCCGCAGTCGCGACTTGTAAATTATTGTTATACCCCTCAAACGTTCCGACGCGTAAGTCCATATCTGAGGGCACCAGGTACAAACCGGGGGCAACTACGAAATTCAACGGCGTTTTCGCGTACTGTAGCGAATCTTGATATTGATCGATCGACTGTTCGAGATTGGGATCTGAATTAATTAAAGATTCCACAATTGTAATAAATTGCCGTCGCGCGTCTAGTCCGGTGCCGGTGGTCAAAACGCTGGTCTTGGTCTGCGCCTGTGCCCCTAGTAATGCGTAGACGTAAGCTCGAATTGATTCGTTTACCTTGGTGATTCCCACGTCAGTCAACCGCGACTTTTTAGGAATAAAACCCCACCATCCGGTAGTCGCAACCTTTGGATCTTGCAAAATATATTCTACTACGTATTGTGCCGTTACGCCAGAGTCAACCTTAGAGTAACCGAGTTGCATGACTTTGTGCACAAAAGAAAGGTTAGGCTTTGTAGCGCCTAGCCCGAGACCTAAATTTGTTGCGGTCCAGTCTTTGTCTACCTCGTCTGCATCTAATTTTGGAGTATAATCGTTTCCTGGTACGGGTAACCACTGTCTAACACCCGTGTCTATCAAACCGACCCGATCAAAATAATAAGCGGTACCAAGACCATTTGTATAAAGATCAACTTTTTGCCTAAAGTTCACGTCTGGGTCAACTCCGTATAAAAGGCACGTGTCGGTAAACTTCCGATGGTCATAATTATTGTTAATCACGTCAAATACGTCGTCGCTCGGAATTGGGCATCACGCAGTCGCGAAGTATTTTTCGTACGGTATAATACAAGTGAAAATTAAATAAAGCCGAGACATATGGATCGTGACTAGACAATAAATCAGAACCCACACCGCTCGCCTTTGTCGCGCAATAGACCGCAAAATTAAATTGGTTTTGATAAAATGTCAATGGATCTGAGTTCCAGCGTTCTACCACTTCGTCCGTGGTTACTTTTGGTAGTTTATACGCGTGTGTTAAATTTGGAAACTCGGCTGTAAAGGCATTGTCTTTGTTTACTAAAATATTTAAACTACTAAAATTACCTCCCATTTATTTTAAAAGATTTTTAAAAATAATCTTCACCAGTCTTTTACAGGTGCCGTTGGAAGGGTCAAGTTTTGGTACGCGGGTGGTTTCTCTTTGTACCCAACCGACTTTGTAAAACTTATTCGCCAAGTTTTTTCATAAGATCTTTTTTTAAAACCGCCGCTAGCGCTTCTGCTCTTTCGTTGACTCGACGTTCAAATTCTTGCTCGCTGTGAGCTTTAGTTTCTTCCAATTTTGTAGACGTACGCGATCTAATCTTTTCTTTCATCTCGTTAAACTTTTTCAGCTCGGATAAAATAAGGGCAAATTCTTCCTGGGATATGTCGCCGTCTTCAATCGCGTGAGATACGTATTCTTCGATGGTATTTAATTTAGCGTCTGCCAACATTCGAATTTGGTCGTGTTTTTTAGTTTTGTGGGTGAGTCTACGAGATGCATACTTTAGAATCGCGTAAGCGCCAAACGCGCCGATAGCGATTCCTTCCATCACGAGCCCGACGGGACCAGTGATCACTCCCAAAATAGCGGGAATACCCACAGCTGCCGATGTGGCACCCAGTGCTTCTACGCCATACTCTACGTATCCAAGCGCTGTTAAGAGTCGTTTGATCTTTTTGTAACTATTTTCCCTCGCGTCGCGTTCTCTTTGGATTTGAGATTTAATTTCTTCGATCTTTCTTAGCCTGTAAATGTTGGTTTCATTTGCTCCGCTCGCTTCAGTCAACTCTGGGTGTTTACTTAAATCTGGGTATACGTTAGTCGTCATCTTATAATTAAGAGTTTTTAAACGATATTCACCTCGAGCAAAATTCCATCTCCTTCATCGCTTACCAACTTACCTTTGTCGTTTTTTAAAGAAAAGGTGAGTTCGTCTATGTTCCGATCTACGAGCCTTTTACAAGTTGGGTTTACCTCTAAATTGCATAGAGCTGTGTCTCTGGTGCTGAGTACAGTTGAAGACTTCCCGTCATAAAAGTTATAATTTGGATCGAGCTGCTCGCAGTGTATAAACAGATATTTGATACTATCGATGTCATATTTACCTTTGTATATAAAAAAGTTTTGTAATTCAACAGAAGGCAGGCCGAGCAATTGACCCACGTGCGTGTTTAGTTTTAGTTTTAAATAAGGGTCAAAAATGAATAAAGTCACCGATTTTGACTTTTCGTATACTTTAAAACTCACGCCCGGAATGGCGTTTAAAATAAAATCAAACCAGTCGATTCCGTAATACCCGGGTTCTAAGGTGATGCTACCAGTCAATCCAGAGATACTTGTGGACTCAAACGCTTGCTTTGTGTAAAGTTGGTTAAATATGGGTTTTGCTTGGCCTTTTAAAATAGATTGTACAGTAGAAGACGTAGTATCCCAAATGAACAATTGTTTCTCTTCAGTTGTCGGTGGTGGCCCGCCCTTTAGATGGTTTGCATAGTCTAATCTATCAAAAATTTGATTGAGGGCGTGTATAATGCCCGCTAGTGTCGTTGAAAAGACTAAGAATGATCAAACTTACATCTATTTCAAGTAAGCATTCTTGGGTAAAAAAAGTCATCTAGCATTTGTATTACAAAAAGCTCGTCTTCATAAGAACCGCTGTCAAGAAGGTTTTAACTTTTTTTCCATTTCTTGTCGTAAACTATCATTAGATAATAGATTGAAATATAAAGGCTTATTAATATACACCAAAATAAAAAGAAGAAAAATCAGTAATATTGTCTTTTATTACACTTATTATAGATAACATGTGTGCTTTATATACTTTTATTCGGTCTAACATTATATTCCCAATTTAAAGTGTATGTTTTGTATGTGTCTTAAAAAATTTTGAGTCGCAAAATAAATCCAAAAAAAACATCTATTAATTGTAAACTTGGTTTTTCAATTTCATATTTTTCACCTATATATAGATCACTATATTTTTGCACCAAGGCTTGATTGATTGATCCATCATCACCGGGTTCGTTAGATAATTCTTTTACCCTCCACTCAATCTCTGTCTCTCCCATAATGTTAAAAAACTTTTTTTCTAGCTGAATGTTTTTGGCGCAGATACGTTTGCTCCCTTTTTCGTTTTTAATCTCGTTTTTTAGTTTAAATGTCTGTGGATTATTAGTCAAGTGAAATGTATGTGTCTCAATATCTTTCTCCATTTTATTAATAGATTTTAAATTAAACTATTTTTAAACTTCTCCACGGCGTTTTCCCAGTGCTTACCCGAGACTTGAAAAAGTTCTTTAACTTTAGACTCGGTTTCTTTAACGACGTCTTGATAGCAGACCGCGATTAAAGCCTCCAACGGTTTACCTTTTAAAACTTGGTTCAATCGATACTCTATTTCACCCGCTTCGCCGTTTTGAAAACAGATATTATACTTCTGCAACGTTTTTCTCGATTTTGGCGGCTTGGGTTTTTTCCAAACGTGATGCTTGTAATACCGATCTCCCACTTCTGCAGCGTCAAAACGGGCGATCCACCCAAAAACTTTATTACAATGTTTACACACATATCTTTCGTCTATTTCAACTATTTGGTGATCGCAAGTAGCGAGATCTTTTGCTCTTGCTCCGATTATGTGAACCTCTTTTAGATTAAGTAAATGGCAAAGCTCCGCATCAGTCATTTTATATAAAGTTTATTTATTTAAAGTAAAAAAAATTTAACCCCGGGGAAACCGAGGTTAAATTGAGAAGCAACTCGCTTTTACTCAAACGCGTCCAAAAGATAAGGTTTTTCTTCAACCGTTAGCATAGCCGATATGACCCTATACCTAACGCTCGCACCGCAAGACAGAGAACCGTGGGCTCCATGATAGATGTCCTTAGGAGAGATCAAAGAGATCGCTTCGCATTTCTTGTTAGCAAAAAGAGCGTGATCGATTTCTTTAAATGACTTATCCACCAAAGTGGCGTCATAGGCGATCTTAACATACATCCTACTTTTATCGGTAAAAGCCGGTTTAACTAAGTAATTAATTTGATCGGGTATGTCGTCTAATCTCTGAGACACCTTAAAAGAGTTACGCGTAATCACGGGGAGTTCTTCCAGGGCTTCGTCCGTTAATTCTTCAAAATGCCTGTAAACCGCCTCATTTATACGTAATAGCAGCGATTCAGTATTGGGAGACAGTTGATAACAAATTTGTTTTTGGTCAGTAGGTTCCTTAGTACCATATTTGTAAACCGGGTTTATACCATAACAAGGGTCTTCGAGCCTAATTAACAATCGTTTCTGTTCTCCATCGTGGGAATAGAGAATCTTAGAAGAATTCTTTGTAGGCCTTAAAATGACTAGGTTTTTAGGGTCAAAGGGGGCCATAAGTAATCTTTGGGTTCTTGTTGCCGTCATTTAGCGTTGTGATCATTGAGACGATATACATGTTCTATTTATAATAAGGTTGTGTTAAATTTTTTAATCATTTTTATTTAAAATATAATTTTAGATCTGTGTCATATTCATTAATGAACCCACGTTTATATAGAACTGAGTCAAGTTTAGTAGCTGAAATGGGTAATAATTCCCCCTTTCGCACAGGTCTCAGCTTTTTAAACTTACCATCTACGAGCGCTACATAATTATACCCATGCAACTCTACACAATTTACGCAACAAGTACAATCGATACAAACCAAAACACTTGATACAACTGTTACAATTGTGACAGTCCTCGCAATCATTCAACGCGGTTGAATAACTACAGTCATACGAATTAAAACAATCTACGCAATCTTTACATCTACCACAATTGATGCTAATGACGCAACCCTTACATCTAACACAATCTTTACAATGGCGACAATTCTTACACAACTTACATTTGACGCAGTTATATAAATTTTTAGAAGCAAAACAACGAGAGCAATCTAAACAATCCGTCAATCTCTGAGAACTAATAACGTCTTTGCAAAAATAACAATTCAAGTTTCCAGTTTGTTCTTCCATTTATACAAAGAGCATTTACTTAAGACGGTTGCAATATAATCATATCTTTGTTCACGTTTCTAGTTTGATCTTCCATTTATTTTTTCGGGCGAGTGAGAACGAGCGGCACCGGCTGGTCAAAAGGTTCGAGCGGCAAATAAAAGAGATTTTGACACAAATGTATAATATTTACACCCTTATTTTGGGGGGTCGATGAGGTACCCAGGGAAAAGTGACAAAATCTAGAATTTTAGATTTTTAAGAGATTCCCTGAGATTTTTTGGTTGTATACCTATACAAGGGTTTTTGATAAAAACGGTGAAAAAGGGGTGTGATCCAGAACTGTCACTTCTCTACTACTGAAGGTCTTTTCCGGCTATCTTGTCCGGCAATTCGGCAACCATATATTATGCATTCAACTACCGCAAGGAATACGTTGGTGTCAAAACAGCCTAGGGAGCAAAAACGATGTCGCTGTGTGTATTTTTGCACGAAAAACTAGCATGATCAGCGATAAAGCAGGAACACAACGTCTGCCTTCATCGAACACGTGCGCTGCCATCACCCCGTGAAGTATGTACGTGTACGTGTACCAGGCTACTTCTAGGAATGATCTTCCAGCCATCATGTTTGTTTAAATTTTTAAAAAAATCTAAATTTAAGGCTTAAATGCTTAAACAATCAAAAACTGTTTCGTGTTTGATTTTTAATGGAATGTATGTAATGCCATGTTTGCACTACAGTCCCTAGTTTGAAATGGAAATAAACTAGTTTAATTTTATCATTTTAAAATGAATTGAGCTGAAATGCATAAAATTATGAAGTGCCATTATTTTTCATTCTTTATTTCTATTTAGGCCCCATTATTTTTATACTTGTTGCATGTAAATGTTTTTCCTACTTCAAGATATTTCATGTTTTTCAAACTCACCTGCTTGCCCAAAGTACTAGGCCTGTCTCCTTGTGAACCTGGTCATAACACTTAACACAGATGGATTACATGCATGTGTTGCCTGCCATACCAGGCAAAAAGGGAAACTCCCCAGTGTTTATGAATGAGAAATAAAACAGGTTGCATTGATTGCATGCAGTATATGCATGTCGCGACATTCAGAGCAGGTCAAAAGTAAACGCATCATTGAAGAATTCAAACTGCAAAGTAACAACAAAAAACAATGCTAAATTCCAGGACAATTCTGTCAAACTAACTCATACGTGTCGTTCTGTAGTTTATGGCCCATCTTCACAGTTTTGTGTCAATGTAGGCCTACAGAGATGATTTCTATCCATTTATTTACAAATGTGGTCTTGGTCTTGGGTTACTTTTTCTGGCCTGGTCTTGGTCTTGGTCTGTTGGTCTCAGTCTTGGTCTCAGACTGCCTGGTCTTGACTACAGCATTGAATAATGCCGATGACTTCCCCCTTACGTGTTCCTGAACTCTTTCCCCAAGTGATCTTGCCGTTTCCCCAAGGTATCTCTCTTTACACCCTTGCATGTTAACTGGAATATCACCTCGCTCTGGTTGCACTGTCATTTTCTTCTGTATACTGTTGGCACACCGTGCTCTCATCACCTAGGCATCTGTCCCCTCGGAATGCATTTGACCTCGTCAGGATGTCCTTTACTCTACTCCCCGCTTTTTCCACAATCTTTATCTTAAGGCCCACTTGCCGGCTCACCGTTTCCCGGGTCCTTTTGGCCAGAACACCTTCCAGTGTCGCTTCAACAAACATGACGGCCTCGTACCTGCCTTTCTTAGTGAACCATTGGTGCTCTTTCTTCTTTTTTGTCCAGCTTTCTCTCTCCTTTGCTCGCCATGTTTTCAATCGGTAGAAAGGAACCCTCTCCGTGTTGTTTCCCCTGTTCTCCATTATTTTCTTTGCCCGCCGGTAGATCTCCAACTGCTCCTTCTCCATGTAGCCACTGAACTGCATTCTGTCTATGTAATGCTGTATATGCCTGGTTGTTCTTTCCTGTCCATAGTCCTCCGAGATATTTCTCATGACTCTGGTTAGATCGTCGACCAAAATGTCCATCCTTCTCTTTCTTTGGCTCACAGCACTTTTTTGTGTGAATTACGTACTTGCATTACATTGGTTTCATGTAGTGACTGAACACGTTCAACATGTCGGAAGAAGCGAACCGAGCAGCCTGGGAAAGAAGTCATGGAGGAAATAACCGATCATGAACACAATACATCCAAGTAACTTCTGATGTACCGGAAAACTATGCGGATGAAAGGATGCCGGTCCTAGATCTGACGGTCGGACTGGTAGAAGTAAAGAAAGACGATGGTAGTAAGTGGGTAATACACCACAGTCACTACATGAAACTGTTTTTGACTGGCCTGCTGCGGAAAAATAAACACCACGCGAAAACAGTATGCTCGATTCTCACAAAAAAGGTGCAAGAATTACTGCAAAGGGTTACTCTAAAAAGTCTGGAAGACCCAATGCGTGAAGAATGCACTGTGAGGCTAGTGTGAAAAATGTCGAGTGGGCGGAAACCACCCCAGCCTTGTTTTGGGGGGCGGGGGACAGACCAAAGAAAAATGGACTACGACTTGTCGGAAAAAAATCATTTTGCCTCCTTGAGTCCCCCAACCCCATTCCTGGATCATACCGTTGAAAACTGTGGCTCCCCCTCCCTCTGAAAAGCAAAACCCTGGGCACACTTCATGAGAATATTTGCAATTGATTTTGAATGAAAAAGTACTCAAAAATCTTTTTTTTTCCTTTTTACGAAAAAGTGGGGGATGATTCTATGGCCCATCCTCGGAAAAAGTAATCGATACATATACACCCTATGGCCTATCTCCCGATACTAATCAGTCTGGGCGAAAAAGTGATACGCCCGGGTGAAATAGTAATCCGCCCGGGTGAAATACTAATCAGTCCGGGCGAATTAGCAGGCCTTTTTTTCAGTCATGTCCTATATTATACGCTTCCGTTCGCAAAACCCCTGTGGTTTTGAATAGGACCAGCTGGCGGTCTACGCGTTTTATATGTCTGTCCCAACTATGGTTAACTGTTAACTGTAGTTGGGTCAGTCCAACTAATAGTGCTGCAGTTGAGCTGGTGCAACTATTGGTGGTCAATCTCCTCTGTATACAGTTTCTCAACCTTCCTCAGTCTATGCATCTCACACCTAATATAAACTCATCTAAAATATGGCAATTCATTATAAAAGCTTATTTCTGCCAGCACGACTTTCTGATGTAAACAAAATGACTTGCGTGCTGTAGTTGGGCCGGCCCAACTATAGCACTATCATGTACTGTATAATGGGTGCAGTCTACGGTGAGAATTTCTGGCCGGCTCATAAGCATTAGCCCCCGCCCCACAGTATCCCCAGTATCCCAAAAGGTGAGATTGTGTAAATTTTTGCCAGGATAAACTCCCTGGGTTTCGAGGCATTCATCTGAGAGCACAATAGCTAAAAAAAATTACGGTTGAAAAATGGTCCTAAGTAGGCCAAGTAGAAAGTTGGGGGTTGCCGCTTGAAAAATGGCTGTAAGCAGACTTCAGAAAAATCCCTCATCGGGGGGATTTTTGTTTGGCAGGAATAAGTAAAAATGCAATCGGTTAACCAAAATTGAAAAGAAATTGCAAGGTTAAGGACCAGACAATAATGTAATATGTGTTTCAGAAAACCCAGTGATGTTGATATGCATGTTATTGAGCCCTGAACAAGATCGATTTTACGCTGTTTCAATGCGGCTTGAATTAGTGGACTACGGCCCAAACTATATATTTTGGCCAGTTTCAAGTATAGTTGGGACTTATGCTGTAGTTGGGGCGTAACATGTCTCGTCTGGGTCTAGGCCTAGGGTGTCATGTCCCAATTTAAGGAAAATTCTCCGCCAGGCGGTGGCGCTTGAAGTACCACTGGAGATTCTTTCGAAAAGAGGGGTCTGTGTGGGTCAAGAAATTGTGGAATTGTTTAAGTGTGGGCCAGGATTACCTTAGTAGATTCAGGGGCATCCATCTGGGGGAAAAGCAGACAAAATGTGATTGAAAATTTGTCAGAAGAGCCCGCGAAAGGTGAGGGAAGTCATTAAAAAAAATTGCTGCTTAAAAGACTTTAGTCTGGATACCAGACTCGATGATTCTGACTACCCGACGAATCAAGGGTCTGGTATCACCCAATGTCACGTGATCAGGACTGGAGGAATTCCTTCAGTTTTCCGGAAACAGCCGAAATATTCCGAAGTCATCCTGTCTACATTCTGCATGCTCGGATGGTACCGTTAATGTTCGGTTATTCCCGGTCGGGTAGGTGGGCTTTTTGAACGTAAACCGTCAACCATCATGCACTGACATATAACAACAAAGTTAACACAACTTACTTGTTGATGGTACGGGTGTGTACGTAGAAGGAATGTTGCTTTACAAGAATTGATCAACTATAGCATTTCAAAATGCTTTTGTTTGATTTTGAATTTTATGAGATTTTTTAAAGTTTGCCTCATTACTATAGGGAACTCGGCTGCATTGCAGTCCACCACGTAAGGGAATGAAATCGAAAACATCCGGGCTTTCAACTTGTAATCTCTGACCTTTGCGTCATATCTGTTTATATCCGTGGGCGATGCCTGAGCTAAGATTCTTGACAAAGGGTCGTCAACGATTGGGAACATTCACTTTGGGGTGGGGGTGGCGGTGAGATTTTTGGGCTGATAGTGTGTTGTTTGGTCGTTCAGATTTCATTTGATTTTCAATTTTTAGTAGGTTAACCAATGAATTTTTAATTGTTTTGTATGAGAGGCCTCAGGGACTCTAGTTTCCTGCCATGGGGCTCCAAACTTGGCTGATTTTACAATATTTTCAATGGAGCTTGAATTAGTTCAGTGCACCTCTAGGGGTGCATTCCATGCACGAAATGGTCTCAGTGCGTGCGAGCTCATTAATATTCTGTGATCCTTCGGAGTTTTGACAATAAGACATATGCCATAATCGGGAGGGATCATAGAAATATTTTGATGAATCCCGAATTAGGGACTGATAGTTTCCAGTTCGGGGTATTTCTTTCACAAAATGCCCCCAAATTGCGGGCCTGTTTTGGGTAGAGCCGGGCGGTTACATTCAGAGCTGAGCACATAGTTTTACTACTACTTGGGGTATATTCGGGGAAAGGCGAATAAAAAAATCATGGCTAAACAAAAAGTGATCTTCTGGCTATATTCTTGAATTTGCGGTGAAAAAACGAAGGCCAACCTCTTCACAAGAGTCAACAGGCGGCGCTATTCCGGTCCGATTTTGCACTGTTTTCTATGGGAGCGTATTTGGTGTTGTGAAACCGTAAATAGAGACCAGAGACCAAAGATCGTATAGCGCCGCCAAGCGGTGCGATATAGCGCCCCTTGGTGGCGCTGTATCTTTACGACCTTTGGCAAAGGGTAGAGACGTTCGTGCAGCCAAATCTCTGCTCTGGATACCCGTTTCGGGATTCGCATTTCCCTGACTCTGAACTTGTCTTAAGGCCAACCGCCCGCAAAACTCTACTGCAGGCCTACTGACGTGTGGGTGAACCCAGTGATGCCAGTATTTTTGGACGGTGTTTTTACAGACGTCTGCCTCGTCTTTCCTTGGTAGAGTATAAACCCGTAAACAGGGCCCAACGAATATTCCTCCGTTGTATACTGGGCCCTGTCTCGATTAATAGGGATTTCTTTCAAAAACTTTATCCGGGACATCCAGGGGCATAACTAAACATCCGCTTAATTTTATGAGCTGAAATTGCACCGGTATGTTCACTACTTACGTTGTAAAAAATCCACTAGGATGCTTTGTCCATGTTTGGAGGAAAAAATGTTACCTTTTTTGCCGTTTTCCCACTCCGTATGAATTTTCACCTGACCTGCTGACTTGTACATTACACAGTCTCCTTTGTATCGTTAAGTAATGGTACCCAGTACGTGAGCCTGTCGGGTTTGCACCGAGACTTCAGCACCTAAGGTACGGATCTTGTTCAGATCTGCACGCGAGAGTACCTGTCGATCTAAGTAGCCTACTCGTAGAAAATTACGGCTGTTTTGTGTCGCAGCTAATACGCAATACCCTTGGTTAGTTCCCTGTCCAGTCACACACTGTGGCAAATCATTGGTAGCATGGCTCGCTCTCTGTAACGTGACAGGAAAATGACGAAACAGCCGTCACTTTTGTGCAAGTGAGGCAAACTTCGTCCGGAGTGAGAAAACGGCAAAAAAGGGCAAAATTTTTTCCCTCAAATTAACAACCTAGCGGCTGATTTACACCGTAAGTAGTGAACATACAGTGCAATTTCATCTCATAAAATCAAGCGGATGTTTAGTTACGTCCCCGGATATCCTGGATAACTTTTTCGAAAGAAATCCCTATGAAGTGGGACAGGGCCCAGTATGCGACTGAGGAGCATTCGTCGGGCCCTGTTTACGGGTCTAGGTAGAGTAGTACGTACTACTAGCTCTACTGAGTGGAGTGTTAGTATTCCTCTTAATTTTGGACGCTCCACGCTTGTACATAGAGTAAGGTGAAAACGGTTCTTAAAAATTCCAAAGACCTCTATCACCACCTACTGGCTTCTGTAAATGCCAACGTCAAACGGTTAGGGCTTCAATGATATATTTCTGACTTAAAAATCTTACCGTTTTCGCTCGACACACGCACACCACAAGTTTTTTGCTGCCTGCTCCTTTCAAATGCACAGGTTGAGATTTTCAATCCGCAATAACTCTACATGTATGGTCGAAACATGGTCCTCCCAGAAACACGCATGAGTTGCCTATACGTGGTCTGGGCACAAGACTTGTTGATCATTAACGTTTGGAATCTTTTGGTCTGGAAACCAGACAGACAGTTTCTATATGCATACATGCATGTACATGCACGTGTAGGCTTCACAGAAGTTGTGTAGTTTGCGATGCTTATGATGGAAGTGATTGGATTGAGTTGTGATAAATTTTCTACAATATGCATCTCCAGATGTACATTCCAGAAATACTGTGCATACATGTATAAGGAACATGTGAACAGTAGTATACGTACATCCACTAGGTACATGTCAAAGTGTGAAAAAGATTCTAATATTTTTCAGTATGGTAAAATGACATGATATCCTGGACATCAGTTGTAATGTAAATTAAAACGGGTGTCCAACTTGTGCTAGCCTATGGTTAATATTAGACATGTGGCACTGCAGCTGTAACACGACTTCTAAAAATCTACATACAGGTGGATCATTACATTTTAAGCATTTTATTTCAAATCTATAATATTTTGGATTCTACTCCTAGAACGATGGAACTTGTACTTGTAATTAAAGAGAGGTACAACATTCATGTACATGACAAACGATAATTCTTGTGATATTTGGCCTCCACTAGGCCATCAACCATTCAACATGATAAAGGTGCTGCAATAACTCATTGATACCCTACAATAACTATGATATGCACACTGCTCAGTACATATTAAGTACATGTACATGGACCCTGGTTTTAGCTTAGAGCCATGACTGTCTTCAGTTTCTTTGAACCTTTTGGTTTGGTTCTTTCTCTGAGGGAATTACAGTAGTTTGTCAACTTCAGTACTAATGGGAGCTAATAATGTACTGTCCAGCTGAAATAAACCACGTTTGTATGTGTTTAAATGCAAGTCTTCATTTCACAAGCAAGGGAAAGGTAGCATAACTGTACATGTAACTCGGGCAGTTGAATTGAATCATATTCCTTATCGTATGTGGAGTACTTTAATTGGGTAACAATTCCACTGAATTTTTCCCAGGAACAGTTCAATATATTTCATGTACACATAGCATAGTGGCAAAGCATAGTATTTGACTTGTGTGCTGATCTGGTTCTGCCTGGTGAATACATGCGTACATGTAGCAAAAATAATGACTTTTATATGATGATGAATAGATGAGAATTAGGCTCCCAATCATGAATATAATTCTAAATTTCATAATGGCTGACTAGTGCTTCCAAACATGCCAAAGACAAGCTATGGGGACTTCAGTGGTACTCATGATCAGTTTTGGGGAGTAAATTGATCAAATTTGACACCTGCCATGCCAATTAAAAAAGTACAAAACAAGTGGCCAATGGTTCTGTTTGATTCCATCTGCACAACCATTAAACTTTCCAATTGGGGCAATTCACAATAAAGTGTGCCAGCAAGAGCTTAACACACAGAGGTCATTTTTCTAGTTGATGGTAAACAAAAGCATGATTGCCTTGCCACAATTTGTATCTGAGGGTATATGTACATGTATGTCAGTAGATAAATTGTAAAAAAACTTTGATAAATTGAGCCATTCCTTGCAACAGAAAGGATTAATTAATACTGCCATTAGAAATACAATTAAAATACTGAAAGACAAGCATGAGGAGTTCAAGTTCCACCTAGCTGGTGAATGAAATTGTCACCATTTTCCAGAATGCACTTCAAAAAATGGTCTATCCTTGACAACTTACGATGTATTTGGTGGTGCACTACCACATAATTGCGGTACATGTACATCAAGTAGGCCTACGGATCAGATACAGTACATGTACAACCTAATGTACCAGTACATGTACATACACAGGTAGGAGTGCAACAGACTCACGGTAAATTCAACCATGTTCACAGTGACTTTACAAAAAGACGCTTTTACAGGGAAAGAATCCCATACTTATACCTTGACATCACTCAACATCTTGTCCACAGACATTATGAAAACTGGTCTGAATAATTCTGTTCTTAAGTACATGTATATGCTTTTGATATTTTCCCTGCTAAATTATACTTTTTAGGGCATGTTACCAATTTCTGATGGCTGATACGTCTTCGCAGGGAAATTCAGTGATACCGTTCTATGGAATTCTTCCTGTTAAAAGTTTTACATACATTGCACTGAGCGTACTGCTTGGTACCGGTACATTATTGTTGTCTGACCTCTCTCTGGTATGAGCTTACTGCTTGGTACTGGTACATCATTGTTGCCTGACCTCTCTCTGGTATGAGCTTACTGCTTGGTACTGGTACATTATTGTTGTCTGACCTCTCTTTGGTATGAGCTTACTGCTTGGTACCGGTACATCATTGTTGCCTGACCTCTCTTTGGTATGAGCTTACTGCTTGGTACCGGTACATCATTTTTGTCTGACCTCTCTTTGGTATGAGCTTACTGCTTGGTACCGGTACATCATTGTTGTCTGACCTCTCTCTGGTATGAGCTTACTGCTTGGTACCGGTACATCATTGTTGCCTGACCTCTCTCTGGTGTGAGCTTACTGCTTGGTACTGGTACCTTATTGTTGTCTGACCTCTCTTTGGTATGAGCTTACTGCTTGGTACCGGTACATCATTGTTGTCTGACCTCTCTCTGGTATGAGCTGACTGCTTGGTACCGGTACATTATTGTTGTCTGACCTCTCTCTGGTATGAGCCTACTGCTTGGTACCGGTACATCATTGTTGTCTGACCTCTCTCTGGTATGAGCTTACTGCTTGGTACTGGTACATTATTGTTGTCTGACCTCCCTCTGGTATGAGCTTACTGTTTGGTACTGGTACATTATTGTTGTCTGACCTCTCTCTGGTATGAGCTTACTGCTTGGTACTGGTACCTTATTGTTGTCAGACCTCTCTCTGGTATGAAACATTTTACAGGTACAGCTGTGTTCACGTGCAATGAAAATGTAGTTTAACCCCTTGACGACGGGAATTTTTTTCCGAAAGCCGACTCCAAGAATTCCAGCCTCACTTGACCACGAAAGCCACCTACCAAACCGCAAATTCTCGGTTTGCAGCCCTGTGTGCTCTGCACGCTTTGAATTACACAGTGAAAAGGCTCATTGTTCGGCGGCATGCGGCTCTACTCACGCTTCCACATTCCCGTATGTACATGTACATACATGTGCAAGTAAGCTTTACATTTAACCACTACCAGCCGGGGACTCCGGGATCGGAGCCGTATGGTTTATATGTGTGGCCGGGGTCTCCGAACTCGGACAAAGGAAACAGGGCCCTGTAACAAAAGACCGTACTCCGAACAAAAGACCAGGCTGCTGGGCATGACCGGTATTTTTCACTCTCAAAAGTGGTGATAATCCAGCGTTATTTTGAAACCGTATACCACGGTTTGGGGTATTTAGAGCAAGCGGATTACCACCGGGGACAAAAGCTCTCCACCACCGCAGCGATGAGCCACACAGCACCGCTGCATGCTAATCTGGCCCCTATTGAAAAGAGGTCAGCAGTGCACTGAGCCAGGTTCGTGAACAAAAGACAGCTGTATAACACCGCACAATCTGGGCTCTGTTTACAAGGCTGCAGGCCTGGCTGAAATATTCGGGCGTCAATGAAGGTCACCTGTCAACTTAGAGTAGTGCCTGAAGATTACTCCGTGCGGCTATAAACGACTGTTAAATGGAATGATGAATTGTTGAAGGATTTTGAAAACGGAAAAAATGATAGTCATGCCGGCCCAGCATCCTCAACGTTGAAAAATGCCCCGGTCCGAAGTGGTTAAGGTACTCTGTCAGATCACTTTTTGTGCGTTCACAGGCAAGAGTTTTGTTTGGTTAGTTGAACTAATTTGAATTTGAAATTTTAACCCAATTTTTACAGGATCACATTAAAGCTGCACCTGCCATGAGCACATACATGTATGTCTGACTACCGGTATGTTGGCAGTACCAAAATCAGTTGAGGGGCAGTAACTGACTACCAGTACAAAATGACTACAGAGTAAGTATATATAGAACTCTCTTGTGGTCAGAGCTCTTATTTCATAAATTGTACATGTATGTCAGTTTCAAATGAATGCTATAAGAAAATGTCCTGCATGTGTAGCAGTGTAACTGGATCAGACAATATTGCTTAAACATGTAGCATACATGTACTGGTATATCACCTTCTTGGTATTAGTGTAGAGAGTTGTACAAATATTCCTTCGTCCATACATGTACATACATGTACATGTAAGTATGTGCATGGACATTGTATGCTTCAATTTAATGAATGAGAAACACTTTCTTTTCTAAAATGGCAATTTCTCATGTACATGTACAGGTTCAATGTAAGTGATACTGTCAAATCCTCTTTTAAGAAGTTACAAGAAGTTTCTTTTCTGTTTTTGTTTATTGTATGTTGGTGTGTGTGTGTGTTTTTTCACAGAACAAAGCGCAAATCTAAGTGGGACATACCCAAAGCAGAGGATGAGCCTGGTGATCATGGGTCAAGTCTTGAGGCTGCATCTGCAGCTGCTGCAAAAATTAATGCCATGTTGATTGCCAAAGGAAAACTAAAACTACCAACAACTGTGGTGTCATCTGCCCAGCAAACACCCAAACAAAAGGTACACTTTAGATTGTAATACATGCATGACCATTCAAAATTCCTTAGTAAGGCACGTGATGATATCATAATGACAAAATAAATCATGTTTAACATTGGGGAAAAGTCCATCAGAAAAACTTTGCATTCGTCAATGATTAGTTAAACAAATTGTCAATTAAGTTTTAGACCTGTGGCAAATGTATTTAGGTTTTCATTTACAAATGATTTTCAACATACCATTTACATTGGAAACTTGATTTTGAAATAGGAAATGACTTTCAATTTCCATAGCCTGAGGTAAGTGATTTTGGATTTGTAATGTGATTGAGGGGAAATAATGAAGTTTGAGAGAAAATTGAATGGCAGTGATCAGCCACCATAGATCTTTTTCAGGAAACACTTTTGGTTCAATAAAAAGAAGTTACATGTATAATGGGCGAGAATCAAACAGCAGTCATTAAGTCTGCGATTTCAATATTGAATTGCATGTACCAGTACTTGCTTCGACAACCATGTACTGGGTGGCACAATGAAATCTATGATGACGCTGAGATTTAAGCGATCTGCAGCATTGGATGCATGTAGTGAATACACAGTACATGATTTTAACTTGATTAGACATGCACTCTGACATGCAGGCATAAAGGTCATTGTCTACTTATCTTCAAGTTTTTGCATTTATGTAAATAGAAATGAAGCCCTTGTTATATTGCATCTGATGATGTCATCATGATGCAGGCATGCAGCTTTTCCTAGGATGAGCTTACACCCGTATTTCCTTGTTTTACACTTCACACTTATGCCATTGAAAATTGAAAAACACTGTACAAAGTCTTGTCAAGATCAGAATTTCTTGTTTTTTTGTCAAAGCCCAAGTTGCATCCTGATGATGTTGTTCTACTTTATTCTTCATGTCTAAGATTTTTTGTGTAACTTTAATGAAGATGGAAGATTGCCAAGTGGCCCAAAAAGGCTTCCATAATCCGTGTACAAAGTCAATGGTCAAAAGATACTCAAAATTCTATACAAAATCAGATGATGACCTCATCATGATGTCATAAATTGGGCATCATGTTTGCATCAAGGTATTTATTGGCTGTACCTGTAACTTTGATGATAATTTAAAATGTGCCTTGAAAATGTGTACGAACTCAAGGGGCTGAAATAATTGAAAAATCAATAATAAATCACTTGATGACATCACCGTGACAACGTTGTTTGAGGACCATCTATGCATAAGGGTTGTTCATTGGTGTAACTTTGATGAAGATCCAATATTGCAAAGTGACCAGAGTGGCACCTAGAAAAAATGTACAGAAAGTGAATGGGGTTTTAGGGAGAAACTCTTCAAGAAAAAAATCAGAACAAATGTACATGTAATTGCTTTTGCACACAGCTGTGCAAAAGCCCATTAGGAAATTATCATGTAACAACCATACAGGGAAACTGAATAGATGCTAATATGTTGTTGCATTCCTTAAATATCAGGCTTGTGGTAGCATGCACTTTTACTATTGTTCATTTAGGATGTGATATTTGGGGTCAACAATTAAAGATACATGGGATGCAAAGGGGTTGGGTGACAGTGAGCCTGTACGGCTGGGTTGTTGCTCTCACTTCTCTTCTATTGCTCCATTTACGTTCATAAGTGGTTTCAAAGGTGTAGCTTGTTAATTAAGATTCATGTACATATAACTGTGCAACTCATCAGGGGCAAAGTTATAGAGACAAAGTTGAATATAAACTATGGCTTGGTGAGACCATAGGAAATCCAAGTCACACAGAGTGGGATTAATCCTGGTGTATTGCATTGCAAAAATTGGGCCGTAGTGGGGGCTGTCCCAGGCCACCACGGTGACAAACAACAGCTGGATGGGGCCAGCGGTACATGTACATGTATGTACCGACCGCACTGCCACTCAGACTGCAATGTGATGAGCACAGTGATTGAATCGCCGGACTATGCACCATTGGCTCAGTGTAAAGACAGGGAGGACCAGAGCAGCGAGGACACGGGTGTCTCGCCCTGCAAGCAGTTCAGACATGGAGATGACGGGCTGCTACGATGCTACAGCTTGCTCTACTAGCACGCTGGGCTAGTTGATGGAATTACCACAGGGTCTAACCGCACTATGCACTGCTGCACTACATGTACAATGTACATGTGTATGTTAGGTTTCATTGCACACAACAAGGGTTTGGTTCGTCGCACCTGACTGACGAGCTAGGCAAAATTTGCTCTATTTATAGGGTTTAAAGGCTTAAGAATTAATAAAATATGAGTATCGTTGAACTGCTCAACCAATGGGAACTTCCATCTCAAAGGGTCATGACTTCCTGCTAGAGGCTTGTGCAAGAATCTACATGTACACGTACATGTACATGTAAGTGTCGTGTGTGAAAAGGTGAAATACAGAATAAGAAGTCACGTGTACAAAAGTGTAATTTCAGGTGCAAATAGGGATTACACAATCGTCCCAGAAAATGACTGACAGTTACAAAGTCTTAGGTAACTGAATGTTAGCATTCTAGGGAGTCTTACATACATGTACATGTACCATGCCCATCCACTTGGAGGGGGAATTTCCAACATGTCATACTGAGCAGAGAAAACACAAAGGAGTGAAGGAACACGCGATCACACCAGAATACAGCATGAATAACTTAATACAAAATCAGCATCTCTGCGACATTTCCATATGCATACATGTAGCCAAGCTAAATAAGAGACCCTGGGAATGCAAGGCAACAAGAAAGCATAAAACATGGGGGGCACTAGAATTTCACCTTCAAGGTTTGTGAGTGCGCAACAGCATCAATTACCGGTATGTACAAAGAAATCAACTGGAGCGGGATTTGAACCTGCAACCTCTGGAATAGGAAATTATCACTGTAAGTTCATGTGAGACTGGACAGGTTTTTTTCATGTATGATTTTTCAAGAGCCAAGAGGTCAAAGTTTGAAAGCACCCTCGGCTGTTTTTTAATGAGTATTCAAATATGGGTGCTTCACAGTACACTGTGCCATCGAGAGGTTGCCATAGAAAGTCCATTTGTGCAGTGCATTGTAGGAAATTGTATTTTGCCAGCTGCTAAAGGGTAACTTGAATTATTCCTGATGTTTGTCAGGGAAGAAGATCCAAAAGTGTATTTTGAGTAGCAGATATAATCTAGATCCTTTCCCCTGCTGATGGACATGTACCATGCTCAAATTCAAATTGTGGCAAGGTGGCCATGCTTTTGTTAATGGCCTCTCTGTAGCAACCTCTTGGTGGCAAACTGTACTGTCAATTGCCCCATTCATTTACTTTTTCCAAGACTGTTAAAAAATAAATATTTGGATACATAGATATTCATCTTTTATCACTTTGAACCTGGTCTAGGTACTTAAAAGCAAAGAAGAGCCAATCATAGCAGAGGTGGAGATAAATGATGTTCCATTACAGTGCCGGAATATGTTGACTCGTGGTTCTACCCAAGAAGAGGCAAGTTCATCAAATTCCTGTTACCTTTTTTCACAGAAAACTATTTAATTTGTGATTAAAGAGGTTGTTGACTGCACATTTGAAGCAAGATATGGAATGGAGAGCACCCCCCCGACACCAATGAAACAAAGGGATTTAAATAAAAGAAATTTAAACCAGGGGATATGATTAAAATCTCATTGGAATTATTAACCACCTTCCATGTTGTCTAAGCCCAGTATAGCACCTACATGTATATGTACATGTTTATGTACCGGTACTTTCATCATGTAGCTTCTTCAGAGATACAGTGCCAAGAGTAAAGTACTGTAGCTGGTTATAAACCAGACTCTACGTTTTGACAAAACCAGCTTTCACAGGAACTTGTTTAATCAGAGACTTCCACTTAACTTAGTTAAGGACCAGTGAGTGAAAAAAAATGCCATCAACAACATGTTCATGTACGCAAAACATGTACATGTTTTACACACTATATTTGTAGGCAAACAGATCGCATTTTACCCTGTCCTAATGGCTACAAAAAGCAGTCTCATTACAACAGGTTTGTATCCACCACCTTTATTACTAATAGAGCGGTGACTCAGGCTTAATATTAAACTCACTTTATTAAAAACTTTTTGTTACTGGTTTTGGTTTCACTGCATAATGACCAACATTTCTAATCCCAACGAATTTCCTGTGGAGATAAAAAGTACATGTTCATGTGCATGTAGGTGTACTTTGCTAAATTCACAGGTTGAAATTTAAATGAAGTGATGAGATATCATGATTATAAATCCTTAAATTCATACATCCAAAAAAGCTGATTTAAACAAAACAAGAGGTTTAAATTGAACCCCCAAATTCTGGCAACCCAGATTAAATGCACACATATGCACCCATGCATCTTATCAATGCTACATGTACTGTATGTGTACCGGGTTTGAAGGGCTCACAGAAGGGGATTTGCCATTCAAAATGTGCAAAACTTAAAAAAACAATGTAAATCGGTTCGGGAAAAACAAAATTGGAGCATCTTTACCTTTAAAAAAATTTTTAAATGTTGATTTAAATCAATGATTGAAAAATATTGTTTGACTTAAATCGCCATTTAGATTGTTAATTTGAATAAATGAGATTTAAATTGGTGAAGTTCTCTGGAAGAATTTATGATTATATTAATGTATTTCATAGTTTATCGCCAAAAGTTTGGGTGTGTCAAAAGTTACCCAAAATAGTTTTGCTGAGCAGTGAGCTACTGTACATGTACTTTTGAAAATAAAAGCAGGAATTTCAGGTCATGATGAACAAATTGAGGGATTGTGCTACAAACATACCATTACATACATGTACATGTACATGTAGGTACCTGTAGCTGTAATCTAGTGAGACGAATACAAAAAAGTTTGCCAAAGTTATTTTTCAAATCTTTGCCATGTAGAAACATGTTCACGTACACATATTTTCAAAATTACCCTCACCATGCATGCCATGTGGAAGGCACCAAGATGGTAGTGTGTCATTGTAAATTGGTGATTTTAAGGTAAAGCGTTCGAAGGATAATTACATGTACATTACAGTTACATGTGGTAACCTCATTCAATACTCTTTGAGGATAACTAGCATTATTTGAATATTGAACGTCTGTTGTAACATGGCAAACAGACATACACCGGTATCCTGTCAATACATGTGTATGTGCATGCTCATTTTCATTAACCAGAATTTTTCAAAATTTTGCTTTTGGTAACCTTCAGTGATCCTTGTTAAAAAAGCCTCAATAACCTGCAGAACTCGTTTTGTGTTACACAGATAAGTAAAATGAGCGGTGCTGCAGTTTCCACTAGAGGACGGTTCATGTCATATGAAGACAGAGCTAAGAACAATATGGGGTAAGTGAACATACTCTTCTCAATCGTTGTTGTACTTTAAGTTGATGAATCCAGGAATGAATACCAAATTCATGCATCTAGAATTTATGCAAGTTTACAACTTATGCAGATTATACTCAGAGACTGATTATTTTTGTATTAGGCATTATACATGTAATGCTGCATATTCTTGAAGCCTTTGTAATACGCCTCTTGTCAGTTTGTGAGTTTAATGGATAATTCAATTTATTACATGTTTGTTCATGTGAATTTAAAGAACTCAGTTTACCAGATTTTATTCAAATTTATCTTGCAAAAGGCTTATTGGCTGGACCTAATACTCAGCATCTTAAGAACCTGAGACAAAACAATTGGAAATTTTTAGAAGAACTGCATAACTGCAGCAGACGGGAGGTTTGCTGTCAACACCTTGCTAATGCAAGTGTTTCCCAACCCTGACAATCCTGTCCCAAACAAGGCCAGGTTTTCTTTTCATGTACTGGTGCATGTACATGGAGCAGTGTTGTAGAGCTGCAGGTTACAATCAAAATACAATCTGCATGCCGACAAGTGTAGTTGCAAATATATGTGCTATTCCAGCCTTCCGCCACACACTCATGGGTTTGTAGTGTGTGGCATTCCATAACCTTAGAAACCTGTTTGTGCGTCACCACACAAATCAGGGCTAAACTTCTTTGATGATACCAGCTACGGCATGGCTGCTATATAGAAATTCCGTCCATTCTTGTTACAGGTACACATGTACAATCAATGAAAGCAACAGTTTACAAAACACTGACAAGGTATCAAAGATTATTGTCTCATGTTTGAGCTGAGCAATGATCTTTTCCAGAAGAGGTTATTTAGTGCCAAAAAGTGCTTTCTTTGGATATGTCTACCTAATACGGGGAAATTCAGATGCTCAAAAAGCTGGATTTTTGTAGGGGAAGGGGTCTGTTTTGAAATTCGGTCTTGAAATTCGAATTCAGAGGTTGGATTTTTGTTTCTGATTATTTGAAACTTTTGATTTTCATCCCAGCACTAGCCAAAACCAGCTATTCTATTATTCTCATGGTCAGACATTTGGCAGGTTTAGTGCATTCCTACATAGTATTTCCCCTTTGCGGTGCATTAAAATGCCATAGTGACATCTTGCCAACCATGAAAGTTGCAGTACCGGTATACTTACATGTACATGTATGTATGTACTCATGTTCCAAACCAAATGTACATGTACCTCATTCCAATCCTATGATATTTAAAAGGAAGGTTAATTATTGCAATATAAATGTATGCAAACATGCATTTTAAAACTCTTACATGCAACTTAAAGATTACTCTTTTTACACTTTTTAACTACAGAGAGAGACCGTTATATTTGTGTGTACAGGGGCAGAATAAGGATTGCGTGGATAGTAAGTACCCACCTTACATGTGTATCAAAGATTGAACTTTTAATATACATGTACATGTACCAGTATGTATATCTAAACTCTTATGGTGTGACCTTACGTCAGTCAGCTGTGCATATACATGTACATGTACTTCCCTCAAGGAGTGCAGTGGAGGACCTTTCAGCAAAACTACTAAATGTAGCTAATGTTCAGACATTTTAACATCAGAAAATTACATCAGAAATTCCTGTCACAAAAGCTAGCCATGGCGCTCAGCAGAAATGGCTTTCAAAAGTGAGTTGTTTAAACCCAAAATATTTCTGAATCCGAATTTATGTGGCATATCTATAATGGCATCCAAGTCATCATACTACAGCTTGATTCTGACTTTCTTCTACTGTTGAGGTAGCATCACGGATGAAAGTTGAGTGTGACACTACAGGGACCTACAGGTATAGAAACAATTTGACAATGGAACAACTTTAGATTTGTATACAGTAGCCCTGAAATTCATATCACAAGAAAAGTGCATTTGCTGAATGTAATTATTTGCTGCATGTATTATTTCATTATATTTCATGAAAAAAGAAAAACATGAAAATGGCTCAAAACATAAATGGCCAAGCCCTTAATTCCATTGTAGTTTCTGCCTTCATGCCCCAAAGTCTTTGGGTCATTGCCGGTTCTTTAGTGTTGATGCCATGTGTACTGAAACATGTATTTCTAGACTGAGATCGTTATTTCAATTCAGAGTTCTTGTACTACACTACCATATAAATTGTATGTACCGGTACATGTACATGTATATTTAAAGCTATTATAGGGTAGATGAAGGAATGATTGAACTGCATTGTAAACATCACATTTTGCAATCACAGCAAATGAACAGAATATACCCACAGAAACAAATAATTACAAAATGCCCTCAATCAAACAACCAATCAAACATAACAGTATCGCCCATCGTAACGACACAACAAAACTTTTTTGCCTGATTAAAATTGAAAAAAAAACAAACATGATCTACATGTACACTCTGTGCATTATTCAGAATTATGAGGGAACCTTCTTCCATGATGAAATCCAGTTAAAGGGAGGACTTTTGTCATTAAAACTTACATGTAATTGCAATGTGCAGTGGATTAGTCATATCATTTGGCCTGACAGTGAAAGGATGCATGCATGCCGGCGGTGCACACACGTAGTCTGGTGCTTTTGTGCGGCATAGATCATTCTGCACACCACAGCTACATTGTACAGCGATTCAATGATCACATCCCATAAACAACCCCTCAAGGAATGCCGTTTCTCTAAAAATCCTTTGTTCATGTGACTTTTATAGTTGTTGATTATAAATTTGTAATAAACGCTAATTTTAGTGCTTCATGATTTGTCAACTCAAAATGCAATTTTTAACGGTCTAAAATTGTCATGCACATGACGAAGTTGAAGGCATTGATTGATTTTAAAGCACTAAAGCTGAAGGACTGCTGAAGGTTTTCTTCTCTCCGATCATGATGTATTCTAAGGGATTGGGCCAATAGGAATCTGGTGATTTTGGACCGAAAATGACCAATCAAAAAACCCCAGTTTGCAAATTGACCAAAATTTCGTGCCAAGGATTGTGTGTTGACCGTAAGAAATGTATGGCATAGGAACTGTACAGTGCAATGCCGTATGCACTGTGCGTGGAAAGAAGTGTGAGCACACATTTCAGCAATAAAAGTGCTTGTGTCTTATTATGCTGCCTTTATCTTGCTGCATACATATGTAAATTACATGTACATGTAGACATGTGGCATCACAACCACCAATCATAAAAAAGGAAGAGTATGCTGCATATTCATAACTCACAGACATCAGTGGACCTGGTATATTGAGTGCGATTTCTAATTTTCAGTAATATAAATGACATATGTATATGTTGTTTTACTTTTTGACCAAACTGTACTTCCTTAAATTAAAAAAAATTATCCGTCACTAATAAATGACATTTCTCCTCAAAACAAATTCGTTACATCTGCGTCAACCTAGAAAAAACAACAAGCAACATTTTTTCAAACATTTTTTTCAGAGCAACATTTATCGTAAATGCTACTCTGAAAAAATGTATGCAAAAAACAACACAGTGTATATTGAACATTTTGTGTTTGCATGTTGGTTAAAAGTCCTACCTGTACTGTACTCTTTCTGTAATATTTGTACCAGATTAATATTTTATTTTTAATTGAACATTTTTAAAAATCCATGTTTTTCAGCAATATGTCGCCCAGTTTTTGAAAAAATTAACCCTATACTTATCATTATGTTTGCACAAATATTGTTTTGAGCATACAGGAGAAACTTAAACACATGTACATGTGTCCTCTCTGCTTTTTGCAGAAGCTGTTCAAAGAATCCGCAATATTATTGATGAAAGTATAAGTAAGTCAAAGGGAAGGGGCAAGGGGAAGAGTCGACTGTTTGGACAGATGGAACCTGCCTCAGCTGTAACCTCAGCACCACCTCTCCTTGGAGGATCATTTGTACCACAGCACCAAACCCCTCTTATGACAGTTCCACAATCAACACCCACACCAGCAGTGCCAACTGGGGTAACTATTGTATTTACAATGTTCTACCAACTCTTGCATCTTTAGAGAAAGACCGCCCCTCTGATATCTGTTTTTAGAGTTGTGGAAGTCCGATGCTATTACAGAAAATAACTCACCTCTGTTTACCTGCATCTGCATATCAGCGCTCATGTGCAAAGAAACTTACTGAAAATGTTGCCCAAACTGCACCCCTGAGCTATTACAGAAAATAACTCACCTCTGTTTACCTGCATCTGCATATCAGCGCTCATGTGCAAAGAAACTTACTGAAAATGTTGCCCAAACTGCACCCCTGAGCTATTACAGAAAATAACTCACCTCTGTTTACCTGCATCTGCATATCAGCGCTCATGTGCAAAGAAACTTACTGAAAATGTTGCCCAAACTGCACCCCTGAGCTATTACAGAAAATAACTCACCTCTGTTTACCTGCATCTGCATATCAGCGCTCATGTGCAAAGAAACTTACTGAAAATGTTGCCCAAACTGCACCCCTGAGCTATTACAGAAAATAACTCACCTCTGTTTACCTGCATCTGCATATCAGCGCTCATGTGCAAAGAAACTTACTGAAAATGTTGCCCAAACTGCACCCCTGAGCTCACTGCACGTCCCCCACAAAGGGCTGTGCAACACAAAAACTTGTCCTAGTTTTTTTTAGCAACATGTACAGTGTGCATGTAGCGTGTGCTATAGATCCATAGAGTTAGGGGTAATTCAAAATTTTCAATGATTTTTATCAAAATTGTTTTGACCCACCTCCCCCCATTTTCAATTAAAAAACTAATTTTGTTCATCCAGTGTTTACATATAGACAAACGTACTTGTAGCATGCATGGTGCGGCCATGTTGAATGAAGTGCTGTGACCAGATAAAAAGTTCTTTTTTTTGCATAAGTGACTGTTCTCCCATAGACGGTGTAAAGTTTAGCAGGCTGTAGCACTCTCGATTACAGCATTTTCAAGGCCGAGTATCATGTCCCAGTTAAACACCAAAATATTTATGTGATACTACGCAGCGGTGTATGGGCTGATATGGGCCGGCCATTGCTCCGTTCAAGAGCATGCCCAGCAATGGTCAAACAGGAAATCCGGTTTCACTGAAGTGCTGAAAATACAGTGGTGTGCAAAATTATTTGAACACTTGGTACACTGAGACTCAATTAAGTTGCTTTTAGTGAAATAAACCATTTTAGCAATGTTTTCAAATTATGGACATACATGTACCTAATATCCAGACAACCCTAGTAACCAGCTATTTGTTCATCTCTCACAGTTACCTGTATTCTGTTACACGTAGTTCTTTCATCCAAATGGGTTGCAGTGTTCTTTGTGTCCTTATTTACCGGTAATTGAGATTCTAGGTTTTATGGTGAAGGTGGCAAGTAAAGGTACATGTAATACATGTAGGTTTGTGGTAGCACCATGCAAAATCTCTCTTTTGTGAGTGAGTTTAGTTCTGATAAGATGTAGAATACTCAACGTTTCAGATAGTATGCTCTCTCCGCCATCAGGAGACAGGCAAGCTTTGGTGGTCATCAGCGGCAACCTTTTGTGAAGAAAGTAGGCATAAAATTGTAAATATATTTTGAAAATCTCCTAGTTTGGGGAAAGGGTACATAAAGCCCAGAGCACAGATCACCATGGCTTGAACATGGCAAGGGCAAAGAAGGAACTTAAACCGAGTAAAGGGCAAGAATAAAGACCCTCTTGATGATGCCAGATGGGAGCTACTGATCAATAACCAGAGACATACGTCTGAAAATGCAGCTCAAGCTCAAACTCTTTGGACACGTGTTAGGTCACGGATTCATGCCAAAACCGCAAGGGGAGAGATAGGAAGAAGAAACTTTTGGAGAGGCATGTGAATCAATTAAGTCTTGGAGACCAGAGAAGAAGCTCAAAGAGAATTTCAACAGCACACTGACTGATAGTGTTGCAGTTTCTTCATCAACTGTTCGTCACAGGTTGATAGAAAAGGACTTGTCGACAGAGTAGCAGCTAAGAAGCCATTGTTGAAGGAGAACAATGGAGTGAAAGAAACAAGCATTTGACAAAGGGAAATTGGTGTAAAGTCCCGTGGACTGATGAATCTAAGTTGGAACAGTTTAGAACCAAATAGTGTTTAGTACTCAGACGGAAGGGTAAAAGGTACAGAAATGAATGCCATTTACCAACTACATGTGTAGAACACAGTGGGGGAAGTACATTAATATATTAAAAAGAGCTATGCTCACCATTACTTTAAAAAAATTTAATACAGGTAAAAAAATGTAAACCAGGCATTTTAAAGGATTAAGTATTAATTTCTTTGGGAATGTCAGGTATTTGAATAATTCTGCACATGTATTCAAGCACTGATGGTAGAAATAAAAACTGTTAATGCTGTCTTGATTGCCATCTCATCACAAGGAACTGTAGTACATTATACCTATAAAATGTGCTGTGTTCAAATAATTTTGCACACCACTAGTGAACTGTAAACTGTATGTTTATTTTGCATACTTCTCATATGCTTTCACACAACTTGCCCGATTCAAGTTTCTTCACATTTGTGTGAAAGTTTGAAAGCCTACAGTTGCAAAGTACCACATATTAGGCATGGGAATCTTTTCGGTTTAACCGTAATTCTGGGTTTTTTTCCCTTCAAATTTGTGGTCTTCGAGTTCATCATAAAAAAGGAATGAAAGTAAGGATGAGTTGTAAGGGGGTAAATGTTGGTTGACCACTTGGTGCTCAAATTTTCCCTTTATTCCCAGTGACATTTTGCACTTTTCTAATTTGAGTAGGAAAGCTAAGGAATGTGATGTCATATAGCTTTGCCAGGACGTTGGCAATGGTTCAATTCGCACATTGCTTTGGGACAGGGTATAAGCAATACCCCTCGCAATGTATGTGGGCAGGAAGCAAGGAACTAATTTTGCAGTCAGATTCCCACAAAAATTGAATTCTCTTTACGTAACCAAAGGAGGGAACCAGTGAACGTTAGTGCGCGGTCGTTTTGCCCAAAAGCACCTTTGCGTGAATGCCCGGTGTCACATGAAAATCTGACTCATCCTCTTACGTGACTGGTCATGCTCCTAATCATCATACATATACATGCGCAATGCTACCAATGAGTCCGTATTTCATAGAGATGTCAATTCATGGCTGCTGCATGTCAAAGTGCCATGCGGACACGTACGTACTTGTACGTACACATACAAACGTGCACATGCAGTCGGAAAAAAATTGAGATCATGGTGGAAGGAAAGAAGTTTGTTGAGCATGGAGCTACCAATCCAAAAGAGATAGACAAATCAGTAAAAAAAACAAGTGGAATTGGTCATAATGTGGCAAATTGTTACTGGCAAAAAAATTAAAGATGAGTACATGTACGTGGTGGGTGACTATTTTTGCAAGCTTTACAAGAGGGGGGGAAGCATGGTGCAAGTGGTGTTGTATTTGTATCAAGTACGGTACTTGCGGAGCTAAAGCATTGATACAGCATGCAGCTAAGTACGATAAACAAATATCCTTTCAATCGAAAACATTTTGCTTCAACAAATCAGTGGCAAAGGGACCAGGAATGGCCTCAGATTGCACCACAGAGCATATACAATCCAACATTTCCCCCAGGCCCCTTAGGCAGGCACCTGACCCTCTGCCATAAGTGCTTCACGCTCTCCACTTGCGGTAGTCTCCCCCCGATCTATTCCATCACAAACTATTTTCAGGTTTTTTCTTGATGCCCATTCTCATGCCTGACTTACATGTATGACAGCCATTTTATATCCGATTCCATGCGCCCTCATCAACACAAATGTTTAAGGAACATTTATTTTAGATGACACGTACATATGTTTGCGGTCAGATTATGCCATGTATGCTGAAAGGTGCAGGTGGACCTGTGCATTCATTTTGCGTGATTGTATTGGAGTCGGCATATGATGGTGCGGATTTAGCCATTAACAAACACCTTCACCCATGGAATTTCATACCGTACATGATACACAGGCCATTCTATCCATAAACTGCAACAAAGTTGAAACAGATCACACTTATGGAATGCTGGCATGGTGCGTGTTATTCATGGCCATCAAAAGATCAATTTGTTTTTCGTTGTTTTTTCAATGAAAAGTGAATTTGAATTTTCAAAACTTTTCCTCGACCCACCCTCTCAAAAATTGAAATTAAAAATCACCAATTTTAAATGGCCCCTTATATGTATCTGAATCTTGCTGTGCTCAATAATGGCGGACAATGCCAAAACGAGACATAGATTGGTAAGTTCAAGCCATGCACTGGGTAAATCACCTGGTACCTCCAAGCCTGATGTGTACTCCAAGCATGATATTTCTGTCATAGTGACCAAGACTACTCTGCCAGGTTCATCAGTTGGAAACTCCACAAGGATGGGCCATCAGCCATTCACAGCCAGCACTGCTCCCTTGGAAATCCTACATTCCTTTAGCCTACGAGAGCACATACAAGCAGCAGAGTCCGACCTCCATGTGGGACAGCAGGGTCTTGTGCTTGATGCCATGTGGTCAGTCAGTAGTCCAGCCAACACAATCTGATCACAGAGGTCATGGGCAGTACCACCATCGACATCATCACATTTCAGGTGGGGGATTTCTGGCACCATGTACACATGCTTTCGTCGGTTGACACATAGGAGTCAATATACTCGATCTCCTTCAGAGGCCTCTGTCTTTTTTTGTCCATCCACCGCCAGCTTCAGACATGAAGGGGAGCCACAGTATCAGCTAGTGAGGCCACATCACAGGAACAAAACATATTTTTCATGCTTATACCTTTAGTGATGGGTGACCAGCTTCCCCTTGGCAACAGGCCTGATCCACCGACGAAGATGGCCTCTCCATTTTTCAGCAGGCCAGTCTGTCTTCTACAGAAGTGGGTGAGCTGCTTCAGTTTCCTTCTCCCTCCCCAGTGCAGCCCTCTTGACCCTCCTACTGAAGGCATTTAGTACAATGTATCCAAAACAAAACAACCCACTTTTCCTATAGATTGAATGTGTGTAGATATTATGAATGACGCTTTGAAACAGATTTAGGAAAAACAGACAACTTCACTTTTAAAGCTCCGTATGAAGGCCCTGTTTTCTACCACTAAATCTCACTCAGAAATGTATTTTGCAATTCCTACTTTGTCATCAAAGGAAATGGGTCTGCTTTGACATGAATATCCTCACCTCGGTAAGCAGTTCTTCGATGCCGAGACAAAGATTTTTGACAAAGCTTACAGCCTTATGAGTCAGGGGGCCAAGATTGCATCCTTTTCCCCACTGCTGTCTGATGCTCTTGCTAGATGTCATCAAAATTCTTCCTTGATGAATGGAAGTAACCTGCAGGAGATGTTTCATTTTTTAGATGACTGCGTGGGATTTTGCCTGCGGGGGATTTGCATTATACTTTGCTTCAACTTCCCTGCTGTGATGCTTCATTGTCCTTGACATCTTGTTTCTCCAAGGACCACCTCTTAGATCTTCCTCTGGGAAGGAGCTATCAAATTATCAAGTTCAGGAGACCATGATGCATGAAGCCAAACTTCGCAAGACGGAAAACAAGTTGGACTTGCAGCATTCTGCCATATGTCCTTCTACTTCCTTCCAAGCTCCAAGGAAGAGACCGAGAAATATCTCTTTTAACCAAGGTTCATGTTACAGACCCAAGAGGGATGCAGGCCAGTCTTCATCTCCTACAAGAGTCAGTCCCCCATGTACATGTATCTGCATCCCTTTAATTCTCGGTGGTTGCGGACCAACAAGGGCTTCTGACGGCTACACAGTACTCATCCCCCTTCCCTCAAGTCCATGGTGGTCGTCTTGCAAATTCAGTCACCAGTGGTTTCACATAACTTCATACAGCTGGGTCCTTCAGACAATTTCATAAGGACATTGTCTGGAATTCATCATTCCCCCCCCTTGGCCTCCTCAATGATCTATGCCTGTCCCTATAGATCCCACTCACCGGACTGCTTTGAACAGGAAATCCTTCCTCTGAGAGTGAAGAATGCCATTGTGGTTCTCCCTCAAGGAATCGCCCTGGGATTCACCTTAACATTCTTTCTCGCCCCAAAGAAATCTTTGGAGCAGTGATCCATTATCAACCTGCAGCTATACAACTACTATGTCAAACCAAAGCACTTCCGGATAGAGACACTTTCAACCATTCTCTGGTCTTTCACAACAGGTTGGTAAGCAACTTTGATTGACCTGATGGACGGCCATCTTCATGTTTCCATTACTCAGGACCATCACTCAGGTAATCACAGGTTCCTTCAGATTATAAATCGGGAGACTGTATACCAATTTCACTGCCTACCCTTTGGTTTTACCACAGCCCCTCAGGTCTTCACCAGAATCACCGAGCCATTTGCAGCATTCTGAAATCAGAGTTATGTCCACCTTTTCGTGTATCTGGATGACTGGCTAACAGTTGGCCCTACTTTCTAGGACACAGTCAAGGCCCCTCAACAATCCTAATAACACTTGAACTGGGCTTCATCATTAGTACAGAGAAGTCCTCCCTGTCGCCTTCTCAACCACCAACTTACCTTTGAGCAGTTCTCAACTTGGACCTGTTTGCATCTCATTTGAACCACTGGCTTGCGACATTTTTCTCCTGACACACTCACCTCCTGGTTTGGAAAGCGGATGCTTCCAAGCCAGCTATAACTGGTGAGGAATTCATGCCAATTCCTTCCTGCCAATTTCTCTGGTACATTGGGTGCTAACGAAGATAGAAAGAGAATTGTCTATAGAGTCATTTTCATGCATGTAGCTCCATTTTGGCCTCAACAACCTTAGTTCCCTCGTCTTCTTACCCTGCTTGTTCGTCCAGTCATGCTCCCAAACCACCAAGACCTGACTCAACCAAGGTCTCAACATGTACATTCAGATCCAACCTCTCTTTATCTCTGTGCCTGGATGCTATCAAAATCCCTCTCTCATCAGCTGGCCTTTCAGAGGAAGCTGCAGCCTTGTCAGCCAAGAGTAGATGTGGGTCCACCAGACAAACTTATGATAGTCAACTTCATCACTTTAGCAAGTGGTGTAAGGAAAGAGCTATTGATTCCTATTCTGTATCTGTAACTGCTGTTGGGGATTTTCTCCTTCACCTCTTCAACACCACTCTTCCAATATCCTTTATCAGGTTATAACCAGCCATTGGTGCCATCCATCAGGATTTCTAAAATAATTCAACACTCTCTTCAAACTCATTAATATCACCTTTGCTGTGAGGCATATTTATAGAACCATCCCCAAACAAGAAGCTCATCCCTTCTTGGGATCTGGGCTCTGTTCTTACATCTTTATCCAAGGCTTCCTTTGAACCAGCAGGGAATTCTTCTCTTCACCAGCTCAACATAAACACTGTGTTTTTATTGGCTTCTGTAACAGCTCGACAAATAAGTAAGCTCCATGCCTCAGAACCAGGTCATTTTGCTTGGAACCAGGTGGTGCGTATTTTATTCCACAGACACATTTTCTAACAGAGAATCAGTCGGTTGACATCTCTCCCCCAGTTAACCTTATGCCAAGCTTGATGTCATTGCTTGCACTAGGCCATAGCAAGGTGATATCATGCAATTTTTCATCACAACTATCCAGCCACATCGTCCGGCCTCTGTGACCATGATTGCTCAATTGATTTCAGAGGCAATGATAACAAATCCTGATGATAATCAAGTATTGAAATGTACCATAAAGCCTGCAAGACATGCAGCATGTCAACCTCTTGGGTCCACCTGCTTGGAGTTTCTATTTCAGATATTATGAAAGCGGCCTGCTGGAAGAACCCAACCACCTCTATATCATGTTACACATGTACTTGAAAGGTGTGGTTCAAGCTGAAAGACTTATGGGTAGGAGAGTCTTCCAGGAGGTCAGCCAATCAGCAGCCTACAAAACGCACAAAGCTACTCGCAACTACTGTAGATAGGCTGCTCCTGGGAAAGTCTAAACAACCTTTCCGCATTTCTGTAGGTTCTATTTAGACCTTATAACCCTGCAATGTCCCTTCCCTCCCTCATAATTGGATAACGGTGCTATTCTACAAATGTACCAGTTGGTAAACACTTTAACTGAGGGGCGTTTCTTTCTGTAATGGAATTCCCAAATCCAAAGGGATTGGCAACAATGCATTTCTCAAAATATTGAGCATTTATTACCACAAGTATATGATTCCTCTTTTAAGAAAATTGCATTTTTTTTGTAATGCATCTTTAAATAAGAAAAATTCTTGCTTTGAGAAAATATTAGGTATATGTATATTCAAAAGTTATCTTCACTGCTATGTTTGAATTTAGTTACCATAGATTTAGGATGGTTGTTTTTCAACCCAATTATTTCGGATGTTTTAGGACTGGAAAGATTAAAAATTATATAAGATTCAAATCTGCTTTTTCAAAACTTGCAAATCTGTTTACAGTAGGTTTTCAGCACACATATTGAACTCTGCATGCAAGCTTCTTTAGGCATGACTGAGAGAACACTTTCTGTGCTCTTGTTGACAGCTACATACTAAATGTGAAATCTGGTACAAATATAGACCTTTGAATTGTCATGAACAGAAGAACAGAACTAAAGCATGCTGAAAAGTACATGTAGGTTTTGAAATTCAAAGTTTGCTTTTAACATGTTCATTTCTTTTAATTGTTATCCATATGTGCAGTGCATGATGAAATGATTCAGATCAAATGCCACGAAGTCAGTGCATACTGTACCTGCTAATTTATGTTTTGACCAGCCTTGTTAAGTGATGAGTTTGTCAAATGATTATTTTCATATGTGTATTTTCCAAAACACCAATGAGCCACACCATATTCCAAACAGCTTTCAAGCACCTTATTTCTGGAAACAAAGTACTATACACTGTGCTGCCTTGTTCATTTGAAACCCAAAATGGCTGAGCTAATGGCAAGGAGTCAACAATTAACCAGATACATGTACCTATTAACTTGAAATGAAATACATTTGTTCACTATTTATCACAATTTGCTGTGAAAATACTTGAAATTAAATCCTTGCCTTTTATTCTGCACATTTTTATGAAATCAACTCTGTCTTTAGAAAAGATTGTTCCATAGCAGAAAAATTGCATTTCCCCCAAGAATTCTTAAATTGGTATGATTAATGTTTTAGTTGAGAAATACTTTCATGTTTTATAACATTTGAAACATCTCAAATAACACAAAGAACCTAAATTTAAGAAAAATTAGTTCTTTTCTGTTTAAGAAAAAAAGTTGTCGAGAAATCATTTCTTGTGCTACCCAAGAAAAACACTGCAGACAGTGAGAAAACAACCCACAAAAACTTAACTGAACAAAAAAAATTTTCTTCAAGAAAAGAAAACACCTTTTCTTGTGTCACTCTCTAGACAATTTTAATAAGAAAATTATTGTAACAGATTTTCTTGATACAAGAAAAAAATATAACAAAATAAAATCTTAAACCAAACTTTTTTCTTCCACCCGGAGAAAAGATATTGTGCCAATTTTTTTTAGTTAAGGACAGAAAAAAATTCCTACCATTTTTGGCATTTACCATCCCTCCCCAGTTTGAAAAAACCACTAGATGCTTTTCTGTTTTACACAGCCCTTTGTGGGGGACATGCAGTGGTTGGAGAGGGTATGGCTTGGGTGACTCTTTCATCAAGGTTTCTTTGTGCATGCGCTTTGATATGCAAATGTAGGTAAACAGAGGTTAGTGTTTACTTGCTGGTAGAATGGAAAATCCCTGTGGATTTTGGGAAGTTTGATTTAAATAAATGGGATAAACATACCCGTCATTGATACTGTACATGCATACGGTATATGGGTATGTGTAGCCTAAATGTACCAAAATAAACTACAGTAGGGTAGAGGGCTGAACTTTTGTTCAGAGAAGGGCGAGCTCTTAAACTTGCTAGTCAGTGATAGTTGGACAAGTCTGTGTACTATTCAGTACCCCGCCTAAAAGTGTGATTGCAGCATTGATAATGCATATCAAATTGTGCTGTGATGAAGAAATGTTGTAATCCATTCCAGATGGTTCAACTTTATGTGAGAATGTAAGGGTAAGGGTTAAGCTAGTTCATGCAGTCTACCATCCTAACAAATGGACCTAAGTAGATACTTGTACAAGTACATGTACAGTATCTGGTCCTTTTGGGATCAGTTTTGTCTGCCAATGACCATAAGCCCCTTCCTGCAATAGTAGTTTACTGTTTGATATGTTTCTGTGGTTGAGTTAATTTTCAAGCTCACTGAGACAAGATACTGGTGAAATTATGGTGTTTGGGTTCTGCCCCCCCCCTTGTTAATGGCTGTCATCTGATCTAACCATGTGATCACTTTTTATCATATACATTTATGCTTATCATATCTGTGTTCTTTTCTGTGATACATTGAAATATTTAAGTAACCTCAATTTCATTTTTTAGTCTTACATCCAAGAAAAGGTCTTCGTTGGCCTGGAACATGTGCCTCCGTCTTTTGGTGTTCGTGACAAAATTTTAGGTCCAGGGGTAAGTTTACTTTTTTCAGGCATGCAAGTAATGTTTGCATTTTTTACAAGCATCAATGCTTGTGCTTTTGATGGCACCTTGTATTGCATCAGCAGTAAAGTGTGCCACTCACACACTTAAAATGCATTGACCACCAGATTGTATTTATAACTACATGTACAATACATGCAGATTTCATAATGTGCATGGAGCATAGCTAATATCAGAGCTAATTCATGCTCATTTTGTCATGACAGGTCACATATGAAGTCAGTTAAATTGATAAGAGTGCCAAAGTCTGGCTGTTGGAAAACATGTACAAAATCTATGGAGAAAAACACGAACCTTTAATTTCATGTCACGTGACCCCTAATGACGTCTTCGTGACAGATTTCTAGGACCATCCTTGGATGATTGTCTAAGGGTCTGCTAAGTAAGAATTCAATCAGATTTATAAAACTGATCAAAGTGCGGCTTGAAATCTGTCTACAAGTCAACAGGGAAAAATGAATATTCAAAAATCAATAATAAATCACTTAATGGGGTCATCAGTTAATCATCTTTTTCATGTTATCATTTCATTAAAGTCTTTTCTTGGTGTGGCTTTGAAAACTGAAGAATGCTCAACGACCAAAATGGTGCCTTGAAATGTGTACAGCGTCAGTGGGCAGAAATAAACATTAAAACTCAATAATACATTGTGTGATGACATCATCATGATGCATTTTTGTAGAACCATCCACACATTAGGGTCCTTCAATGGTATAACTTTGTTGTAGATACAACATTGCAAATACAAATTTGCCAAAGTGCTGCATAGAAAAACTGTGTGCAAAGTAAAAAAGCTTTTGGTTAAGCAGAAGAAGAAGTAAACAAGAGCTGCTGTGTCTGTTTACAACAGAACATTGGGCTTTTCCGCATTTCTTAAGTCATGAAAAACACATTTGCCCAACATACTCGTAAATGGGTCTACAAAAAGGTACCGGTGGGGTCACAAAAACATCACAGGGTGATTTCATCATGATGTCACAAAATTTCTGAAATTATCCACACTTTTCAGCTTTGCTTACTTAATTTTCACAAATAACATGTCTCAATCTGTGTCCTTGCCAAGTTTCAACTAGAAAACATTCACGATTTGAACCCAATAGACATCAGAAGATATCGAGAATTGAGGTTTACCCCTTCATTGTCATGTCACTGAAGGGGCATCGACAAAATATGCTTCTAACATGAAATGGTCATATCGATAGCAGTGCTTAAATTTTTGGCTTTAAAAAAACGTGTACCAAACCTATGGGAAAAAGTCACCTCTAATCTCGTGTCACATGATGCCTGATGACATCACAGTCACATTTTTTTTCTTACACCCTCTTGGGCTTGTGGCCAAAAATGCACCTAATATAGTGTCAGTCAGATGGATGAGAAAAACATACATAAAACCTATGGAGAAAAACTGCACTTTAATCTCATGTTCCATGATATGTGTTTGAAACACTGTGTTTGGGGTTTGCAGTTTCCCCTACACATGAGGGATCTCTGTCACCCTCTCTGTTGCTGATGGAACTGCATATTTTTCTTCAAACATTTACCCATCTGATGCCTACTCCGTAAAAATTGAATTTTTGAAATTCATTTGACCCTACTTCACACAATGACAACGCTTTCATGTGATTTACAATTGGAGTAATTTTTTTTCTTAGGGATCATTTCTACAGCACATCCGTTCGGAGACTGGTGCTAATGTTTATTTACGTGGACGTGGATCAGGATATTTAGAGCAGACATCAGGACGAGAAGCTTTTGAGAATTTATACATCTACATTACCCATCCAAAAATAGAAGGAGTCCTTGCTGCCAAAAAGTTGTGTGAAAACCTTATACAAACTGTGAGTAGAACCCTTTACCTTCCGCATGTTATAGGAATGGAACCATATCCAGGTTTTAATGAAAATTCTCACTTTCTTTTCCCATCATAAATTCTGATTTAATTGATTTTTTTCACAAATGTCCATCAATTAAAAAATCTTGGAAAAGTTTTAAAAAGAACGTCAGTACATAAATATTGTGAGCACATTCTTTATCACTTTCACCAGTTGTAAATATGGTAGGCCTGTTCTTACATTAGAAACTCTAAGGCTAAGACATGTACTCGTAGGATTGACCTTTGAATTAAAAAAAAACTACGTCACTGTTACACAGAGCAGGGTGACAGCCAGTATGTGTAAACAATATGTACATGGCTGGGTCAGTTCCGCTAATTTAGAAATGTTTGTGAACTAACAGGATAACCTGTCAATAGAAGGAATGGACATTAAAAATGAATATTAAATTCCAGTGGTGAGGGTTCAAGGAAGAAGAAATGGGAAGCTGCATGTATTTCTCTATGTAAATAAGAAAATTACATAATAAGCTTGTAAAGTGGCTATTTGTGTATTTGTACCGTGGCAACTGTTTTGATTAACACAAGCATAAAATTTTATCTCTCTGAAGTAAATGACGAGAAATTAAAATTCACTTCTAATACAGAAGTCAGTTTAGTGTTTTCCTTGCCCTACCTGATCATGAAAGATGTATTTTTTTAGACTATACATTGTTCTTGGTGTCCCCCCGTGTGAAATTACATTACAGGACCATGGATTGGCACATACCAGTATTTCAAACACCAATGTTGGTTTGGCAAAATTGCCAGTTTGGTGTCATGGTGTACCTTAAAGACAGACATAGCAAAGACGGACAAAATGTTGTAGGAAGTGCATTAATATTATTTCATTGGTATTAGGGAACTGTCATTGTATTTCGTTAATATAGTTTTGTGCAAAAACCCCATTGAGGTCGTTGTAATCAGTTGTGGTTTTGCGGTAGCTTTATGTTTTTGTGTTTTTATATTCTCGTCTTGTAGATTCATACTGAATATAGTAAGCACCAGAGCCAATCTATTACACCTGCTAGTTCCATTATCCGCATGGTTACACCATCAACTGTTACCCAACAAGGTGATAATTTATCTAATGTTTACTGTCATAAGCATTTAAATGAGTATAAATTATGTGTTTGTAAGAGTGCTGCTATACATATCTGGCCTAAAATATTCCCACAAAAAGGGACTCAATGACTGGAAAATTAAACACATGTACATGTAACTTCCTAAAAGTCATGGCTCCTGTCACCAATGAAAATCAGTTTTCCACCACGTGACCCAGGGATTATTTCTTAGCAGACTGGCCACTGGATTTTTTATGGCAGAAAACTCTGACTCTATACTACAACAGTTTACAGTTTTACCTCACAAATGCTGACTCATGAGAGTCATTTGTACAAGATTTGCTTGATATTTCTTAGGGTATACTTCTAATATATAATTTCTGTTGCATTCCAGGTGTGCCAAATATACCTGCTACCCAGTCTAGCCAGGTAGTCTATACCATGCCCACCTCTGCAGGGATAATGTACCCTCATCTCCAAGTACCAGTGGCTCCTCAACAAGCAGTAGATCAACCTCCAGTTCAAAAGGTACATGTAAATGATTGTCTAAGGTATAACCAGACATGTTGGCATTTTTAAATCTACATGTATGTTCAAAGTGATGCGATGTGTACACGTTTATGATACTGGTTTCCAAATGTGTGACATCTGGATGAAAACAATGGTTTTTAGTAAAAAAGGACGCCGAGCGACTTTTGTACATAGTCATACATGTACATGTATGTCACTGTCCAAAAGTCGGTTTGTTAGCACATATATGTTGTTTGCCAAATAAACAGAACAGAATGGCTTCTAATGAAGAAATATCGTGCAATGGCAGTGGATTGACTCAAGATTCCTTGGATTGCAAACTGTAAATTTTGACTGTCACACTCGTAACAGCTGTACCAATGTGTGAAGACATGACAAAGGTCATGACCCATCCTTGTTCCCTGTTGTAGGAAACGTTTCATGTGCATGTTGCCCATACATACTGTGTACGAGGCTGTGGCAACAGTTGCAGATTCCTTGGGCATTCTAAAGTAACCGATGGGTTATTTTTATTTGATTTGGGCAACTAGGCAAACTTTTGGTGGTGATAAAGCAGCATCAGCGTGCACACTCGTAACCGCTCAGGACGCTACATGTTATGAACTTTACCATTAGGTAAAATGACTTTACAAAATACACGATCTGTCAGTTGTTCAGCATTCAGAAGGTATAACAACATCAAACACAACAGAGAAAATCAAACGACATTTATAACAGTCATTACAGACAATTTAATCCGTCATTATTGCCATGTCACATTTTGGTGTCTCATTTACAACCGTTACCATTATGTTTAGTCCTCATAAAAACCTGGTGGTTATGTTTATGCTCACAGTATTATTGCATTTATAACTTCATGTATTGAGGTCCACGTTAGATACATTTCTTTTGGGACTACACATCCAGATTTTTTTGAAAGCATATTTTTATACCCGTGTCTCTCCAGTATGAAATAGTTACACATTATGTAATTACAAATAGTGACAATCAAAACAGTGTAAACTACGCAGAGTAATTTGTAATTTGCTCAATAACTCTGCAGACACTGGTAGTGCGGCAAGTTGCCATCCCAAGACCGGTACCACCACCAACTCAGTTAGCTCCACAAGAAACCATTCAGCAGCAGGTCCAGCGACAACATGAACAGCAACAAATACTCAGTGCACAGGTAAAACGGTTTGCTTGCTTTCCAGCTATGTTTGCAGGTTGCTTTGGTAGTGTTTATTATGCCCCACCAGTGAAGATGAAGGGACACACCCCAGTATGAGAACTGTTTCGTCCTTGTCCATCCCTGTTTGTGTGCATGTGTAGACATGTGTGGGCAGGCCGTAATTCAATGCATGTAAGAGACAGTTTCTCCTGTTAACTGTTCCTTAGAGTAAATGTAAACATCAGTTTCTACATGTAGAAACCTGCAGCCTTTTCAACAACTTACAGCGTTACGCTAACAATTGTTGTGACTGTTTGGACATGTTCAGTTGCCTGGAATGGGTCTCCCATTCTGCTAATCCCCAGTGTACACATGTGAGAATGGTCCCTGTTCCAGATGCTTTCCTTTAACAGTAAACCAGTCATGCATCCATGCACACAGGAAGGGCTCATTAGCAAGGCCTTCTACCATGTCTACCCAGCAGATATCCAAAGAAATGTGTTTGCTCTAGTTTGTTGCTATCCAAGCGCCCAGTACAGTGTGATTCAAGGCGCACCCACATTCTGGGAATAATCAGCACATCTTGGGGCACACTTCCAGTGAAACCAGGATCACATTTTGAACAGATATCACGTTACAATTTTTAACAGTTTCTAAGTTGTAAACTACAGAAAACTCATATCAACTCCATCATCCAGCTCACTTCCAACTTGAAGGGGAAACGTTAATTGAATGATTATACTGAAACTCCTGACAGAATAGGCCCACCAACTAGGCAGTTTTATTTTGTGTGTGTGTCTCTCGCCACATGCAACCTGTTAGGCACCTGTGTACAATAATGAAGCTTTACAAAATCACATGGCAAATGTGGTAAACTCTAGTTCCCTCCACTGGCACCTGTAGAGGGGAATAGACCGTGTGGTACATCATTAGCCATGAATCTACAGCAAAATATATGGACTATATTCAATAAACCTGAATCTGTCCATGTGGCACATCATGGGAACTAAACAATTGAGCGACACAAAATATGGGACAATGGAGCTCGACCTCTTCTGGGGCCGTAAATTGCCACTCGCGCGTAACGCGACCCACAGAAGAAGGAGCCTTGCCTCCAAACGCAAAAGTTACAGCAAGGACAAAATGCAACAGCGGAGATTCTGGAGAAAAAGGGCATTTCCCTCCAGAGAGATGCAACCCGTCCGTGCGATAAAGATTTGCTGCTGACCAATGACATTGGGGGTGCTCCAACACACTGATCCCTAGCTTGCGATATTGTGACTGTGGTCAGTGGTTCGTTGCCTCGATTTTTGGGACTAAGCACAATAATAAAAGAGCTGCGGCAGTATGAATGAACTGCTCCCTGCATTCCGCCAGCATTATAGCCAGCGTCTGCTGGAGTCCAAAAAAGTTGAGGTGCACTAAATCATTGGTCCCAATGTGAACGACGATGATGCACGCTTCCCTAATGGTGTTCAACAATTGTGGTTATTCGTGTATGCTTGTTCCACTCCTTCTCCACCATTGAACAGGAAATGGGACACCCATGTTATTGGCTGCCCATCCAATCAACACAACAATGCTCAACACGCCCTGAAGTTTGCCCATGGAAAGGGGCGGAGGTAGGTGGCCAGTGCATCTGAACACCATCAACCCATGCGCTATTTATCAGCGAAGGGAACACCCATTTCAAAGGCCGTTGAAGCCGCCCCCATGCGGAATGAGTGGGATCGGTAGTGGTAATACTGCAGCCTACTTACACCATTTGCAACACCCTATTAAATTGATAGCGTGTGAGGGACTGGCTGTCCATATGACAAAAAAGTGGACCTGGTGCTCGAAGGCGACACTGTAGGTACGAGTGGAGCGAGTGGAGCGCTTGAACCGGACAAAGAGAAGCATCAGTCCATCTGCCCTCATGAACAAATTGCGGGGGGGCCATGCTGGTTTGTCTTTGTTTGACGGAAGGAGAGAATCACTCCCTCCCCGCCCTGAGGAAGCGAAGATCAGAAATGTACAAAACCGAGTCCTGCACATTGGACCGAGAATGCGCTGCAAACTCACAAACCCTTAAGAAACGGCAGAACGCCAGCAGCATAGCTGAGCGGAAAAGCGTCGCTTCATATAGGGATGAGCATACTGCAGGTAATATCTGCGTAATGCTCGAGAGTAACGCCAGTGATATGGGGGATCTGGCGGTCACGACGCGAACCCCGCGTCTACAACCTTCCAGCAATTTTGCAACCAAGAAAGAATCTGTAGGGTCCGCTCCCCCATTGAGCTTGTAGTGACAACTGACACCTGCAACGTATGTTGTAATTGTCGCTGGGGAATATTGCTGGATGGACAGCCACGCAATGAATTCACCTATGTACTGTGGGTCATTGACTGGAGTACTAGTCCTGGATTGGAGAAAACGGTGAAAAGCATTCCACCCTGACGTGTAAGCTTTATGTGTGTTGCGAGTCAAAGCAAGCTGCATTAACCTATGCATTTCAAACCCTACTAAATTTGGGGAAGTGGTGGAAGAGGAGTCATCTCTGGCTCGGCCTGCGGGACTAAAGTGAAGAAGCGCTCCATCTGAAAACGAGATAAGGCACCAGCTTTGTCATTGAATATGCCTGGAATGTGGGAGGCTTTGAATACGATATTAAACTTCAAACTCTCCAAGACCAGTAAGCGAATCAGGTGCATAGCCTCAACTCCCTGGGCAGTTTGACCGTTAATCATATGAACAACCAAAATGTTATCAGACTGGATGATAACTTTGTGATTGGCAAGAAGAGGACCTCATGCCAGCACAGCAACGATTAAAGGGTAAAGTTCTAAGAGGGCGATAGGAGGGGGCAAAGCTCTCCATTGCGGCCACCGACTCTGCTACCACGTTTCCCCGAAATATGCCCCAAAGCCTATGGTTGCGGCAGCATCCGTGAAAAATGCGAGTGTGTCCGAAGATTCCCAGCCCCCTGCCAATGGGAGGGTGATGTCGCACAAGAATGTTAGCCACATCAAAAGGTCAAGTTTTGCCTCTGCTGTAATACGCACCCTATGCAAAGGTCGAGTCGGGCCCCTCATTAAAGAAATAAGCCGCCTTACGAACGTGCGGCCAGGTGCAATAGCCCTACACACAAAATTGAACGATCCAACCATAGACTGAATCGCAATGAGCGTTGCCTTGGCTTTGCAAGTACTGCCCGAATTTGACTGGAGAGCGTGTCCACCTTCTCCCAGTTACTTTCATTTGCCATTCCTTGTCAACCTCATTATCATAATTACTAAGTAAAGATGTCAATAACTGGAGCTGGGAGAGCGAATTGTATGCTTTGGCTGTGTGGGCTAGGACACCCCTCGGGATCCCTTGAGTTTGCCCATTGATTGATAGCCCGGACCCGCGTCAGTGTGTGACTTTTCTTTGCTCAACTTTGACCTAATTGTTCGGGGAAGTTTTGTGGCTGCCTTGAACTCAGCATGCTTGAGAACTGTGTCCCAAACGAGCACATTTTGCACATTTTGTGCTGGTACTTACAACCAAAAAACTTGCAACCATTCGGACCGTTGAACGCAAAGCACAAACCAGTAAGGGTCCCCGGGCACGATGGGAGTTGACCTGCGGTTGTGACAGGTGCCAACGCGTAGGACATGAAAACTTGTTATAGAACAGGAGAGGTAGTGAGAGCTAAGTGTTCTCCCGCTGGCTGCTGGTCTGTGTCTGCCCCATGCTCTAGCACAACTGGTATCTAAAAGCTACAGTGTTTATTCTAGGGATTATCATACGGGGAGACACTACGAAAGTCAGGGCAAGTAAAAAAAAGGAAAGGACTGTTATCTGGTGGGGAACCACTCCTATAACAAATGGGTCTGGACAAACTAAGTATTTTGAGTCCCCAGTACACTCACGTCTTGTGAAATCATTGCTTTCCACAGCAATGGCAACTATCTATTTACAGTCGCCAAACCTTGCTGGTGCTTGATGTTCCTCCTTGGGCGCCAGTGTGCAGACTTTGATTTTTTTTTATTAAAACAGCTCCCAAATGCCACTTATTGCATGCATCACGGCTAGAACCAATTGGTTAGCTGCCTAACCATGAAAGGTGTTGGCCATTGGTTTTGAGCTTGAAAAGCAGAGAAACAATTTGATATATTAGTATTATCCATATCGGGCCACTAATACATCAAGATCAGCAATTATCTATAATCAACGGAGCTTACTCCAAGCAGTTTTCAAGGCTCTTCGTCACTGCTGCACGGCTGTCAAACACAAATGTGTCCTGATCTGATCTGACAATTCGACAGTCGTTGCATACATAAACCACCAAGGAGGCATGCACTCTCCACACCTCATTCTCCTGACAAGACAGATGCTTCTCTGAGCACGGGACTTCAGGATTGGCTTACAGGCAACCCATATCCCGGATACCAGCAATACCATTGTTGACACTCTCTCTCTCTAGGGAAGATCCACCCAACAGTGTGGACTCTGCACCACAATGTGGCCAAGTCAATCTTGAAGGCATTCAACAGACCACGTATTGACCTCTTTGCCTCAGCGGAGAATGCCCAACTGCATGTACCAGTGTTCTGCTCAAGTTTCCCTCACCCACAAGCTTGAGCATCAGATGCTCTTCCTGTCAGTTGAGAAGGGATGCTCGGCTATGCCTTTCCCCTCATATCCATAAATTCCAGCAATATTGTCCAAAATCGAGCAAGAACATTGCCAAGTCCTTCTCATCACTCCGCTCTGGCCTTACCAGCCCCGGTCTCCTCGGCTGACCAACTCCTACATGTATATCAGGTTTTGCTCATCTCCAAATGTTACCAGACCTTCTCCATCAACCTAAGTCCAACATTCTGTACCCGCAGCAAGCAGAACGCCACTTGACCTGCTGGCCAATATGTCCAGTGATCATGGCAGGGAGAAGGCCTGTCTGATGAAGTTGCCGAAATGGCTGCAAGGGGCAGACGCCACACAAATGGCAAAATCTACGACAGCAGAATACATCACTAATCACTTCGGGTCTACTGATGATAAACCATGGTGCCCTGTTCGAATTCTTGAATGGTATCTGGCCAGGATTTAGAAGTAAAGAGGCACACTTTCTCAACTTTTCATTACCTCAGTAAAGCCCCTTCGACTGCAATCAGAGACACTTTAAGCAGATGGGCCATGTCAGCCATCAAGTTTGCCAACCCTGAATGGCTGACCTCTCTGGACAATGAAACCCACAGTCTTAATATCCGGCCTCATGACATCAGGGTGGTGTCTGCCTCATGCACATGGGCAGTCTAAATAATGCCTCACAGGCTGAATAATGCCACACAGGCTAAATAATGCCACACAGGCTGAATAATGCCACACAGGCTAAATAATGCCTCACAGGCTGAATAATGCCTCACAGGCTAAATAATGCCTCACAGGCTAAATAATGCCTCACAGGCTAAATAATGCCTCACAGGCTAAATAATGCCTCACAGGCTAAATAATGCCACACAGGCTGAATAATGCCACACAGGCTGAATAATGCCACACAGGCTGAATAATGCCTCACAGGCTAAATAATGCCACACAGGCTAAATAATGCCACACAGGCTAAATAATGCCTCACAGGCTAAATAATGCCACACAGGCTAAATAATGCCTCACAGGCTAAATAATGCCTCACAGGCTAAATAATGCCACACAGGCTGAATAATGCCACACAGGCTAAATAATGCCTCACAGGCTAAATAATGCCACACAGGCTGAATAATGCCTCACAGGCTAAATAATGCCTCACAGGCTAAATAATGCCACACAGGCTAAATAATGCCTCACAGGCTAAATAATGCCTCACAGGCTAAATAATGCCTCACAGGCTAAATAATGCCTCACAGGCTAAATAATGCCTCACAGGCTAAATAATGCCACACAGGCTGAATAATGCCACACAGGCTGAATAATGCCACACAGGCTAAATAATGCCACACAGGCTGAATAATGCCACACAGGCTGAATAATGCCACACAGGCTGAATAATGCCACACAGGCTGAATAATGCCACACAGGCTGAATAATGCCACACAGGCTGAATAATGCCTCACAGGCTAAATAATGCCACACAGGCTAAATAATGCCACACAGGCTAAATAATGCCTCACAGGCTGAATAATGCCACACAGGCTGAATAATGCCACACAGGCTGAATAATGCCACACAGGCTAAATAATGCCACACAGGCTAAATAATGCCACACAGGCTAAATAATGCCACACAGGCTAAATAATGCCACACAGGCTGAATAATGCCACACAGGCTGAATAATGCCACACAGGCTAAATAATGCCACACAGGCTGAATAATGCCTCACAGGCTAAATAATGCCACACAGGCTGAATAATGCCACACAGGCTGAATAATGCCACACAGGCTGAATAATGCCACACAGGCTAAATAATGCCACACAGGCTAAATAATGCCTCACAGGCTAAATAATGCCACACAGGCTAAATAATGCCTCACAGGCTAAATAATGCCTCACAGGCTAAATAATGCCTCACAGGCTAAATAATGCCTCACAGGCTAAATAATGCCTCACAGGCTAAATAATGCCACACAGGCTGAATAATGCCACACAGGCTGAATAATGCCACACAGGCTAAATAATGCCACACAGGCTGAATAATGCCACACAGGCTGAATAATGCCACACAGGCTGAATAATGCCACACAGGCTGAATAATGCCACACAGGCTGAATAATGCCACACAGGCTGAATAATGCCTCACAGGCTAAATAATGCCACACAGGCTGAATAATGCCACACAGGCTGAATAATGCCACACAGGCTAAATAATGCCACACAGGCTGAATAATGCCTCACAGGCTAAATAATGCCACACAGGCTGAATAATGCCACACAGGCTGAATAATGCCACACAGGCTGAATAATGCCACACAGGCTAAATAATGCCTCACAGGCTAAATAATGCCTCACAGGCTGAATAATGCCACACAGGCTGAATAATGCCACACAGGCTAAATAATGCCACACAGGCTAAATAATGCCTCACAGGCTAAATAATGCCACACAGGCTAAATAATGCCACACAGGCTAAATAATGCCTCACAGGCTAAATAATGCCACACAGGCTAAATAATGCCTCACAGGCTGAATAATGCCACACAGGCTGAATAATGCCACACAGGCTAAATAATGCCACACAGGCTAAATAATGCCTCACAGGCTAAATAATGCCACACAGGCTGAATAATGCCACACAGGCTAAATAATGCCTCACAGGCTAAATAATGCCACACAGGCTAAATAATGCCTCACAGGCTGAATAATGCCACACAGGCTGAATAATGCCACACAGGCTAAATAATGCCACACAGGCTAAATAATGCCACACAGGCTAAATAATGCCACACAGGCTGAATAATGCCACACAGGCTAAATAATGCCACACAGGCTAAATAATGCCACACAGGCTGAATAATGCCACACAGGCTGAATAATGCCTCACAGGCTAAATAATG